>NC_081414.1:703544058-703784058 GCF_030272615.1 Cryptomeria japonica
TAAAGATCCAATAGTAATTGACAGAATAAAGTGGCTAGACTATTTCATTCAAGATGACATATTGTTCAAATGGAACCAATTGTACATTCCCAAAAGCTCAATACAAGAGAAATTGATCAAGGAAAAATATTCCAAAGGATTAGTAGGATACATTGGCATTGATAAATCTGTAGCTTTGGTGAGTGAACATTATTTTTGGCCTCAAATCTACAAGGATGTATATAAGTTTGTTTGGGATTGCAGGATCGATTAGGTAACTAAGTCGACTAGTAAGAATGTTGGCCTATATCAAACTCTTATAGTTCTAGAAAGGCCTTGGGAAGACATCAACATCGATTTGGTGTTAGGATTGTTGAAGAACATAAGAGGTCATGATTCCATATTTTTGGGAGTGGACAAATTCTCTAAGATGGAACATTTCACCCCTTGTAAGAAAGCCCATGATGTTGTGTATATGATTGATCTTTTCTTCTAGGAGTTTATGAGACTACATGAAGTACCATGGAGCATTGTTTCATATTGGGACACCAAGTTTAATATATATATCTGGAGAAAATCTTGGAAGAAGATGATGACAAACTTGAAGATCAGTTCCACATTCCATCCTCAGACTAGCAGACAAACAGAGGTGGTGAACAAAAGCTTTGGAAACTTACGTAGATTCTTGGTAGGAGACAAGGAATTGGGATTTAATTCTACCACAAGAAGAATTTACATACAATATTTAGTGAATTGAAGTGTAGGAAAGACACCATTTGAGATTATTGTCAAAGAAAATTACTAAAAGAATTCTTGAACTCAAAGACATTAGCTCAAAGGATAAAAGGAGTGTGGACATAGAAGAATTTGTAGACCACATGGAGACTATGCACAAGCAAGTCAATAAACATCTAGATACCATGAATAGAAAATACAAGGAATGGGCTGATGGAAAAAGATGCCATAATAAGTTTTATGTTGGAGGTAAAGTCATAATGTATCTCCAAAAGGAGAGGTTTCTATTAGGCACATACAACAAGTTGAAGTTGAAGAATTTTGGACCATGTAAGATCTTCTGAAGATTTAATTATGAGAATGCTTATGAGGTGGAGCTGTCAAAGGGCACTAAAATATCACAAATCTTCAACATTTCATATCTCTACCAATTACATGGAGTATATTTAAATGAGAACAACACAAAATCCCCTCATTAAGAGTAGTTACCACAACAACAATTAGAGAAGATAGAGAGATTTTGGATAGCTAGACTAAGTGTAGCACATAAGAAAAGGAGTATAGGGAGTATATGGCCAAGTGGGAATAAAATTTAGTAGAGGACACACCATGGATCATTGAAGCTAGATTGAAATCCCTTGGACCATTTCTAAAGTTTGCAACATGCGAGGCACACTTTTCAAATAACCTTGGGGGTTTGATGTAGGAGCATCCTGGTAAATCTTACCACATTCTACCACAACACTTTATCTCACCCTATGGATTGTAATGTGGACAAATTGGTGATTTCATTATAGCATATCCCGGTGACAATATTTCCGGGCTTGTTTTTTGGAAGATCATTTCACCCAAAGTTCACCCAGTTAGGTAGTTGGAACCTAAACCTATAATATGTAGCGTACAAAACTCTTTCATACCTTGTGAAGTCTTCATATCTCATCACATGGAAGATATGGGTCTTGAGAAAACCCTCAAATGGATTTGGACCCCCTCTAGATCAACTTTTGGTCCTTCTTCATCTACTTTTGGCTGACACACATGTTTCATTGGACATTAGTCTTGGGGCCTTGCTGAGGTTGATGTGGATCACTTCTAAGGCTTGGAGATAGTATATAATTAAAATTTCAATTTAGTAGAAGGTAGCTGAGTGATTAGAGAATTATGTTTTAGAATCAATTTTTCATGTAGTAAGTAATAAGCCTGTGGCGATTTATGAGCTTGCATGTGTGGACAATGGGGCCTATTATAGTCTACATATGAGAAGACCAGTGGGCATGAATGGTTTTAGTTATAGATCAATGAAGTTGCATATTTATTTCAATAGTTCAAATTTGTTGTGTCCAATTTTGCTGCAAGGTTGGATAGTTTATTCTAGATCCTACATTTTTTACTACATCACATAAAAAATCAAAGTTACATAAAACAAAACATAGCTATGATAAGGAAAGAGAAAAACCTATAATCATCCCTAATAAACCACCAATAAAGATATAAACCAAGAAAAAGATAGATGGAAAATTCCACACCAATAAAATTACACTTAAAGAATTGCTCTAGCAATTCAAGATAAATGTTGTTGAAGAAAAATATATATATTAGTTAGAAGAAGTGGGAATAATTAAAAAATAATGAACCAACTTTTTTTTGAAAAAAGATGAATGAACTGAAGAAGAAATAATATTTGGATCCAAACAAATATCTAAACACAAGGAACCAAAATTCAAAGAATGGGAAACATGTGTCAGGATAATAGATGAAGGGTTTGTTGAAATTATGGAAGAAGCATTAGAAGAAAATACTCACCTTGAACAAATGAGACCTAACTCTGGCAGTGTTTTCATTTGCAAACATAGATAAGATCATTGAGCCCTATGACATGATTTACGCAAGGTACATGATACTTTAAAATGTGTATTTGAACCAAATCGACTGGACAAATTCATAAAGTTTCACTATGTTGCTAGATTTCTTGCTAGAAATATTATAATTTTAAAAATGCAAATAACATTTGATATTAACTCTTGATTAATATTAAAACTTAAGCCAAAGAAACTTGTGAGAAATATTGAATTGATTTTTTATAAATTCAAGGTTGAGGTAAATAGAGGATGCTAATAATAAAATCAAATATAAAATATTCAGATTTATATGATTTGATTCTAAATTCAAAAGAAGAGGTGTGTTAATAATTTTAAAATTAAAATTAAAATTAAAATTTATATGTTCATGTATGTATATAGTAAATAATATAAGTAGATTAAAATAATATAAAATAGTTCTTAAATAAATAAAATAGCTTGAGATTAATATATGTTATCATTTTTACATAGATGTATTTAAAGTATCTATATTAGTAATTATATTATTTCTTTTTGATTAAATCAAAAACAGGTTTTGAAGGGACCCTAAAACCCTTAACAAAAAGATTCTAAGAGAGTTAGAATCAAAGTTTAACATATATCCACAACAAAACAACTACAAGAGAAAGACATTACAAACGACAGCCATAGAGATAACAAAAGCCCATACGAGCAACAAAAAACCAGCAAAGAGAATGAAACACATAACCAACAAAACAGAGCCAACAACGACAACAAACAACATAAACAAAAACCCAATTACATGAGGCTCTTGAGGGTCTCAGCAACCTCAACCTCAAGGACACTCATTTTTTCAGCAACAACTTTCATTTCTTTGTAGTCCACATTTTGAACGATTGCCTTCTTCTTCATGTTGCCATGGGTCCTTCAACCTGAGTCACATCAGTTTCATCTCCAATGGTGACAATAGCCCTTTCATGCTGCTCCAAACTATGCACCATAGTAGCCATAACGTCAGCAGTATGCTTCGCAATCTTGTGGCTGTTCGACATGATAACCTTAAGCATAACCTAGATCTTATTGTTTCCATATTCAACATTGGAGATGCGGTCTTCAAACCCTTTCTTTATATGATCAATCCATTCACCCGCCCTTTTAATGCATTCCAACACCGACTTCTTCTCCTCCGCCATCCACTGCCCCACATCCTTCTGATTGCTTTGATAATCCTTAGGACTAGCTTTGGTGCCACTCGAAGCAGGGGAGTCATTCCAGCCGAAGTAGAAGATGAAGAAACCACAATTTTCTTTTGCCCTTTTTTACCCTTGCCCCCCGAGGGATTGGTATTCATAGGTTTCTCAAGTTTAACTTTTTTCAGAGGAGGAGAGGACTCACCTTCAGAATCAGACCCAGACTCATCTTCACCCGGCTCACTCGCACTAGTTTCCTCTTCAAAGGAAGTATGAATATAGTCATTAGGGGCAGGAAGGGCACGAAAATGAGAATCAATAAGGACTAACATACCTTCATGCAATATGGGGAACTTAGTGGGGTTCTTCTTGTGGTTACTAAAATTGGCTCTCAAGGTAGACATAAGATAAAATGGGAGTGCTATCTTCACTCCATGACGAAAGTGATTCATGGTCACAAAATGATGCCCATACACTCTAGTATAACGACCATCTAAAGTAAGGTATTTCATAATTACCTTTAAAATATTCTGCCAGAAGGACTTGAACATCGAAATGGAATAGTAACTAGCGACCTGTTTAGAAATTTTAGCTCTCTTCGCTTCCTTCTTGGGAAAATCCTTTCGAGAAATATTATATTATTGTTATTATTACTACATATGCAAAATAACCTTAGTAGTTGAATGATAAATAACATAAAGTAACTAGGTACAATAATGAGGGGCTATCATATAATAGCCTTGAAGCTAACATACCACTAAACTTAATGCAACCAAAACTAAACAACTCATTTGGTAGCATATGAGCCTTAAATTGTCACAATAGTCAAAAACTTTACAAAATGTGATGGTAGCAATAAAAATATATTTATAGAGATTATTAATAACTATATTAATGTTATTATTATTATATACATAAGAGAACCTTGATAGTTGAAAGATAAAACACATAGAAAAAAAAATTTAATAATGAGGGGCTAAATTTAATAATGAGGGGCTACTATATAGTATCCTTGAAGCCGATATATCACAAAACCTAGTATAACCAAGACAAAGACATCATGTTTGTAGCATATGAGCCTTGCACTAGCATAGAATCCAAAAACCGACAAAAACCTCATGGATAACTTGCCACCAACCCATGCTCACATTCTGCATACTCCCTAATGCTCTGTACTTGCATTACCAAGTTCATCCAAAGACACAACCTCTTCTAACTAGCATTCAATCCCTGGACCACCACTTGTAGCCATTCATTCATAAACTCTGTAGTCAAGGAAGGAAAGAGAACAGTTGTACACAACTCCTTGAGACAACAAGTTCTATGTATAAAATTATCATAGAATATAAGGATGACTTAATCAATAAAATATTCAAGGTGACTCGAATTGTGCTAAACATACAACTAAACATATACTTTATCCATATTTTTACAATATGCCTCAAGAAAGAAAAGATCTCACCCCACATCATGAAGGACCTACATATCTTCTCACTTGAAGACTTGTGAATTTACAAACTCTACTCGCTCCAACATCCTTACATTGTATTATGTAAACTCATAAAAAGGACATGCACCATACACAAAGTTACCTTTTGTGCATCTAAGAACAAAATGTCGAGTTCAAAGAGGAGATAAAGTAAACATAAGCAACAAAACTAAAAAGAGACAATAAAAAAAACACAAGAAAGCAAGGCAATATATTTTATTCACTATTACAATCGATACAAAACCAATATCCAACATATATACGAATGCTTTTACTCTCCAAATATGAAGAGTCGTCAAGGAGATGAAGGTGACTGTTGAACTTCACATACTCAATACAAACCTCACTCCTACAATACTCAAATTACTCCTTAAACCTCTGAATTTTACATAGGGAAGATCGCATTGCTTACATTCTTTTCAAATTAAGAATCGCAATATTCATTCGTGTTATCAAATTTCTTTTGCTCTCGAATCATGAATATGACATATATTATCATTAATATTTATATGTGAAGTAAAAAAGAATGCTATTATTTGCATATGGCAAGAGATGCTGTAGATGGTGTTGGTATTGGCATAACTGATTGTTAAATTATGTTGTCGTCATGCTTGTCACCAAAGTTCAAACCCTATTGAAATATTATTGTTGAATGTTTATGTTAACAATGAGGTCCCCATTTATGATCTCGCTGATTCATAACTCCAAATCAAAATCGTTCCGAAAAACCCTGTAGATAGTGATAGCAATAACAAATGGGACCAGAAAGATACAAAGCAAAAGATAGTAGGACAACTGGTCACTCCCAAACTATTAAGAGTTGTATCTCTTGTCGCACATGCTGTTGTATCTTCTCTCCAACTTCACTTGCACACCTGTGACTGTCAACTGTTACGTATTAAACTGTCTATTCAGAAAATAATTTCTAATAATGTACAACTAAGAGGCGAGAAAGACGTTTCATGGAGATACATTTAATCAGATCTGTTTTCTTATATATTGGCAGTAAAAGCGCGTTAGTGCATTACAGATCCCTGTGTCTATTTGAAAAATAATAATAAAGAGTCTCATGTTTAACAGATCCTTCAATGCTTCTCCCCTATCTTACATAACTTTTACCACTCATATTGCCTAGATTTAATACATACCCATCATAGTTGGTATGGAGTTTTTATTTTTTAATTTCAATTAAGATACCCATCATAGTTGGTATGGAGTTTTTTTTTTTTTTTAATTTTGACATATGAGTTGTAAAGTTAAGTATTAGTAGTTATTATAAATATATCTAAAAGTGACAGCATTCAACTTTATTAATTACATTAAGAAACAATCAAATATATGGCCATACAAAAGTAAGTGGTGGTACATGATGTGGTGATGTACATGCTTTTATCTAACTTTTTAGGGTACTTTTAGAAAATCCGATGAAGATGTTAGTGATGTGACTATACTTTGGATAACTAGAACCTAAAACAATAGCTTTAAGCTCGTAATTAGTTAATTAGAACCTAATGCAATCTTAATGCATATAGTATTGTAAAAATAATGAAATTGTTGGATAAATTTTAAAAATGTATCCATTGATATAGACAGTATTCCTACTCTAAAAAAGACTAATAAGTAAACTTTAATATTTTACTTATTATCTTTTTTTTTTCTAATTTGAGAATAGATCGCAAAGTCTAACCAAAAAGTAAATCATGAATATTGTGCAATATTCACATAATTTTTACCACTCTTATTGACTTATGCCTACCAATACATTGGAGGAAAATACTTATTCGATGAGTGTGTTGTGTTTTAATAGTTGATATTATTTTGCATTGGTATGATATTTATTTTGTATTCATTATTTGTAAATTATTAGTGGTTCTTATATTTATTTCTAAAAATGACAACATTCATTTTCACAAATCATGTTAAAGAGAAAATCAATTATATGATGATAATATTGTATTAATTCTTCTATTCAAAACCATGTACATACAATATAAATGTGTATAATATTGTAAAAAGATAAAATTGTTAAATAAATTAAAAAATAGATGTATGAATTACTACAGGTCCTTTAAAAAAAACTAATAAGTAAATTTTAGAACAGATCACAAAATCTAATAAGAACAGTAAAACATAAATATAATGCAATACTTTCATAAGTTTTACTATTGCCACTAATTCATGTTTGCCAATACATTGGGGGAAAAGACTTAATAGACGAGTGTGTAACATATTTTAACAGTTTTTATTATTGTGTAGTGGTATGACATTTTTTTTAATTAATTATTTATAAAGAAAATTATTAAGAAAAAAATAGGTTTTGAGGGGAGCCGAAACCCTCAGATTTTACAAGGATCTGGAACCCACAACACTATGCTGCCAAAGGATACAAATAATGAAAATTACCAGCCCAAGCACAACAAGGCCAGGACAAACGCTAGCCAAACACCAGCACATCCACAAGAAAAAAGAGCTAGCCGAACAATCAAAAGATAGACATTACAATATAGGTTGGCCTCGCGAGCAAGGCTACAACCTCAAACTATAGATCATAAAAGCAAAGGACGAGGGTATAAAAGGCACCCTCAACCAATCAACAAGGATTTTCCCGATTCCCTTAACCTATGACAAAAAATCTAGGTAGCTAAAAGCTAACCCAATCCTTAACCAAAAACAACCACAGTCTGTACTGGGCCCTTGAAAACTATCAGCATCCAACCAGACAAGATTACACAACATAAGCATTAAGAATTGAACAAAAACATGGGGGTTTTGAAAGGCTCCCCTAACCTTCGATTTGGGTTTTGTAATGGCTCCCAAAACCACCAAGATGAAGCCAACAACCTCAAAGCATCTGGTAGTCGCATGTCTAACAAAATAATGCATTTCCACCTCAATAGGATAGGGACCCACCTCAATAGGGGCTGAGAAGATGGAAACCATCAGCAGAGATAACAAGGCTTCAAACCATGAACCAAAGTCCAGTAGCGGAGAGATGGAACCACAACGCTTTGTTGCACAGCTAGGATTTAAGAAGACTCCCAGAACCAAAAGTTGAAAAGGAGGCTTGAACCAGTCTAACTCCAAGCAGATAAGCTTAACCAAGCTCTCCACCTCTATAGGAGAAAAGGGACAAAAACTCAGTAGCAAGGAGAGAGCATCAATCAACCATCCAACCTCCAAAAATGGGGCATTCAAAGCCCCCAACAGGATCCATCCCATCGAAACTCTTCCCCTCAGTAGAAGAATGATCCACCTCAATAGGATAGACTAAGAAAGGCAAAATAGAGAAACCTTGAACAAAACCAGAGACCCTCTTGAAAAAGATAAAAAAAGAGGAGCACCCACAGTCATCAAGAGGAGACCCCAAAAGGTGATAAAACAAGAACAAAAAGACCCCACATAAAGTTAAGTACTAGTAACTTGTATATTTATATCTAAAAAAGGTAACATTCATTTTCACAAATTACATTATATAATCAACCAATTATATGGTGATACAAAAGTAATGGGTGGTACATGTCCTAAAGCACATGTTTAAATTGTCTAACTTTTTAGGTTAGTTTTAGAAAGTTTCATGAAGATGTCACTAACGTGACTACACTATTGACTCCTAGAACCCAATACAATAGTTTTAAGCGTTTAAATCATCTATAAAAATGTATTAATATTCACATAGAAATTATAAATCATTTTATAGTGGTTGTTCTCCCACCCCTTTTCCCTCAAATGGATAGCTCTTTTCTCTATTGCATGGCAAGCCCCATGGGCACATTGCGGTTTTGCATGTCCCTACAAGAAAAAAATTTGCTTCTCCAATTTTCTCTGATAACTCGCCACTTATTGGATCAGTGGAGAAAGGAGATTACATAATACAGGGGCTTCTTGACTCTCTGATAGCATGCCACGTGTGGTGGATGATCGAGTTCTGACACTGACCTTTTCTAGTGATTGTCTTTGAGTTTGCGGAGGAATACTACATAGAGTTTGAGGCTGCCAGAACATTTCGACGGTTTTGGAAGATTTGTAACTTCCAAGCCTTCCAGCATGAAAGTGGTCAAACATTATCAATTTAGATTAGATCATTCTGAATGGTGGTGGAAAGAAAATCTATCTACGCTATGATAGAAGGATTTATAGAGACAAAGAATGATGAAAATATATGATTTTTCACCTCAAGAAGAAATATGGTCTAATCGGATCTTATTTCCTTCTAAGTTCTTGGTTGGATATTGGAAACTCAAATGTATTAGCTATTGAATGAATCTCTATTTTTCGAAAACATTTTGAAAAAATGATAGCGTGATCAAGTCCGGTTTGGTTTTGTAAAATCTTAGAATTGTTAGTTGAGCCTTAACATTATTTTGAATACCAAACTGTGTCATGTTTCTTTTTTTGGATGTCCTTAATAATGTTATGTGCTAAGTTTTACTCGTTGAATTCTATCTATGTTTTTTTTAATTCTCCTTTATGAAATTGTGAATCATGTGCAAAGATCACTCCTTTATGTTCATAAAATGAATTTTAGATTATACCTGCCTCATGAAACCAAAAAGGGTCTTATTAGGAATTGTAAGATTGTCTGTTGAAGCTATGCCTTTACAGGAACCCTCCCTTAATTAGATTAAAATATTGCATCTTATGTCTAAGTTACTTTGTATTCTCTATCCTCTTCCCGATATTAAAGAGATTATAATGCATTGTGCCTTGTCCACTCAATAGTCAGTCTTAGAAATCATTGTTTGTGGATGTTTCCAAAATCTCCCTTCTTTTTTGAGTTTCCCTTTTGTATTTGATGAGATTAGGTTTAGAACACCTTCTTTCCCTTTCCAAACTCTCTTTATAAATAATGAAGAGTCAGCTTCTAAAATCCAAGAGGTTGTTCCACAAGATGCAAGAACCCCCACCTGTGTGGAACTTCTCGACTACCACAATTCAAGTCTTTGAACCTGATTGGGGATCAATAGTATTTCTTGGCACACCTGGTGGGACCACCCTAAATACCTCTTCTCTGGGATGGTATTCTTAGGCGAATGTGATGGGATTTTATTACTATGGTTTCTTGTTGGAGAGTCTGATTATGGTCCTACTCCCCAAGGAGGAGGTCCTCCTGATGTTCGGGGAGATCCTGTATGACTTACAAAAGCAGTTAAAATCTATTGATGAATAAAATATGTTGTACTATTTTTATTAATCCAAGGCTCCTTGGTTCCAATACAAGGAAGAAGAGAGTGAACAACTACCAATCCTAGCTCCCAATCAATTGGACAGGGAGGTTCTTGCAGAACAAGATAGTACTCTGAAGAGGCAGATCCTATTCAAGACTGGCATTTCTCTCTTCCTTTCCTAGAAAGATATCTTTTGTCTAATTCCACTTGACCCAAAATGATCTTACTATACAAAGGTGGACCAGTGGTTTGGAAGGAAAAATGGTTGTTTGAGCTATGAATGGAAGTCTCCGAACAGACCCTAGGTCTCAATGACCAAGTTGAGAAAAATCATGACAATGATGAAGAAGAGGCCCCTATCTCTCCAAAAGAAAAAGAAGAGACCGGAGAGGCTTGTTAGGATGAAAGCGTCATAAATGATTCCCTTTTCTGGGATGAGCTTGAACTATTCTACAATTCACTGGAAGTAGAGCATGAACTTGCGAAACTTGAAGCACCCCCCTCCAAAGAACACCAATTGGGCTAGAAAGAAGTCATAGTTGGTGGTAGCATGACAACTCAGGTGAAATGGACTGCAGTACCCTTGCGTGGATTCCTTATAAGGATTTTAGCACAATAAATTGGTAAAATTGTTTTGTTATCTTGTCATTCGTCCCTCATAACAAGAGTGAGTCGCCTTGCAAAATTTTTAGTTGAGTCTTTGTCTTGTTAAAAATTAGTTGGTTCAATCCCTAATCCTCCTGTTAATAATTTCTAAATCCTTAGCATTATGTTTCAATAGTTGTTTGAACCTCACGAACCCCTTGAACCATCTTGAACAGAGTTCATAGTGTTCATTTAGGTACCGCAGGTGCTAAGTTGTGTCTAAGACATTTTCGGGCTAACATTCATATCGAGTGTTTTGTAGCAGCTCTATTTCACGATCACGGATGATGTTTCATATACTCTTTCTCCAGACTGTGAGCCATTTGAACCTAGTTCAAACAGTTCGGTGATATTCAAAGTGTTCAATGAAATTCAAGGTTTAAGTTCTGCAAGTCTGATTTTATGACAGTCATATAGACCCGCACACAGTAGCTCATATCTTTTTACTCAGGCGTTATTTTTGAAATCTCTCTAGTCAAAATGGAGAAAACTAGGTTTTGACCAACATATACAAAATTGAGAATGATCTAACAGTGCAAACAAAAGTTATGGGCCCCGTATCGAGATAGATTTTGACTATCACAAATATTTTCAGTCCGCCCAGCATAATGAATATTTTCATTTTGGTTTAAATTATTCTAGTGTCACCTGTCCAAATATTTCTATAAACTTAAGAGAATTATATTTCTAATTTTTATAAATATTTAATATTATAAAAAAGAGTAATGGGGAAAGTGAAAAGCGTAAGTGAAAAGGTTTTTCAAGATTCGGTTATAAAACTGAATAATGATCTCATGTAGCTATTTATTGCGAAAGAATTGAGGGAGGCAGGGTTCTTCTTCTTTTTCTTTTCTTCCAGCAGCCTGTGGGTGAGGAAGAGTAGATTTTTATTTGTAAGGGAGGAGTTGAAGCTTTTCTAAGCAATGCTTTGTATAGAAAATATCAATCTTTGAGTTGATTTTCAGACATGAATAGAATGCAGATGATATCTTCAATCTTTGTGTTGTTGATATTCTTCTCATGACTGTAGCTGGACTTTGAGCCTTTGCAGTTGTTTATTAATGTCTTTTCTGTTATAATCAATTGTGTATGTGGATTTATTACAAGTCGAAGGTAGAGTTTTTTACCTATCTTTCATTATATAGTAATATTTCCTTAGCTTTTTTTTTCCTTTTTTTGTGATAAAATAAAAAGCACCCAACGCACCGAAAATTTATTTCTCCTCTATTTTTTGGTTCACCTCCTCAAGCAAAAAAGTCACATAAGATTAGGAAAAAAGGGGAGTTATTTTTCAAATCCGATTAATGGATTTATTTAGTTGAAATTTTTGTAAAATCATAGAAGTAGGATAGTTTTTCTTTTCCATGAAATGCTACTGCATAATCACCTTTTAAGGCCATGTATAGTTTTAATAAAATACCACTTTTTTCAGGATTCGCACGAGGTTGGTCACGACTACAAGATTACCTTAAAGTATCTTAAGGTAAGGGACACAAATTTTTCAAACCACCATAGATGATAAGTGTTGAAGCAAGTATCTCCTACCCGTTTATTGTTTACTGTATACAATGAATGTGTCTTTATTAAGAGTATTTATGAATCCAACAATGTGCAAAAAGTAAAATTTTGTTTCTAGTAAACAACTTTTCATGCATGCAAATAGAGATAAATGCATAACAAGATGGTTCGAAAAAATATGTAGATTCTATTATATATATACGTTAGAATTGTATTTATAATTTGTATTCGTCATCTTTCAAAAAAAAATAAAAAATAAAAAGATTGTTGATTCATTTTTGTAGTAGCAACATCAACACAACACACTAGAGAGGGTTAATTTTTGTCAAGGTTGGACAAGTTGGTTGTCATCCTCTGTCACTAGGACCTCTTCCTCCCTCATTCTCTTATTTGTGTCCCACCCATCATCATCCACCATGGCTTGAAACTCCTTAATCCAACATGTATCAAAGGCAAGGTCTGATCCGGTAAGCTTGTGAATAAACCCACATGTTAGACTGGAATGGTCGATCTTGATGCTCCCCTATGGTCATGATGTGTATATTGGCAAAAAATGGGTGCCAAGGCACTGTGACATCTCATTATAGGTGTTCTTTTAGGTCAGTGGTAATTGGAAACACTATTCTATATTGTGCCACCTCTAGAGTTTGTTCCAAGCTACCAATATATTTCTTCGTGAACAAACCCTGCATCATTCTGGCTATGTCATCCTTCGGCTCTCCCAAGTCCAACAGAGAACCCACAAAGTGGGATGAGATATCTAAGTTAACTCGGTATCTATCCTCATTAACAAGGAAGCTCTCAAAATCCATTTTACAACCACTATGATGAGGTCATTGTCAGTCCTAAGCAAATACTCAAGACGAGCATCACTTATCGACCTCCAAAAGGGCCTTTGTTTTCTAGAACTCATCAACCTCACAGGTGTATCCATCTCTAATGGACTTCTATCACTCTCACTACTCTGCTAATTTTGAATGATAATTATAATTAACATAGACCCCGTTTTATAGACATTTGCACCACTTACATGAGTAGGTTTTATTAGGGCCTTTTATTTTATTAGATTTTCCCGAGAATTAGATGATGTCTAGCAGAATTCTCGAGGATAGTGGATACTTAGAGTTAACATTCCATTGTGCAATAGAAAGGGATGATGTAAATAGTATTCCTTGGATGAATTAAGTATTAATGTTTTAATATTATCCTTTACAGTATGAAATCCATGATGATCTCGTTGTTTTTCTTAACTCATAATTTTAATGATACGTAATTTTTAGAATGTCCTGTCATGTACAAGTGGTGTTCTCATAGGAATCACATGATAAACTTACATTTAATACCTCCATGGATGACAAGGTGGCATTTTAAAACTTTTTGGGATAAGTGAAAAATCTAAAGGCCACTCCTGCAACCACTATGAAACCCAACCTCTTTATAAAACAAAAAGAGCAAAGGAAAAGAGAAAAAATAAATTTAAATTTATGAAGAGCTAAAAAAGTGACGCGGACAACTCTATTGGGGCTATAGATTCCTCTTTGGTAGTAGAGCAATGTCTGAAGGGGATCAAGATGATATTCTTGTGGGGGCTATAGATGCCTACCTAGTAGCAAGGCCCTATCTAGTTGGCTTTAGGGGGATAGGTCCAATTACGTATCTTATCCCAACATTTATTAGTCTTCCTATCTTCATCCAAGGAGAAAGAAATTAACCACAACTCACACACGTGAGTAACAAGACATCTCACCATAGCTTACAAATTTATAAAATTTTGGGTATATATCATCACGAGTTAAGGGCCTCAAAAGGAGAAACATGATTTATATCATAAAGTGACATTATTACCATTAATATTGTCTTTCGTTTTATGACATATTTTGTTCTCCCTTCCATGACAAAATCTCAATTTCGATGTCCTCTTCTTTTTGGGTAGCTTTGGTTCATGTATGTTTTGAGTGTTTCCAACTAATATTCAACTTTTGCAGGCTATGGTATCGTAAGTTTAAATTTTTTCAAAGTTCCGAAATTTTTAGGAAAAATATTTTACAATTATTTGTTGTGGCAGCAACTTTGCGTTTTAGAGAATTTTGAAGTGTGCACATTTTTTGGGCTCTTCATAGCTAAGATCATTGATACAATTGGAAGCATCCAAGGCATTGGTCCACGAAACTAGAGTTCCATGGATTTGGTCCCCTATGAGTCACCAAGACTGTAAACCATTTTACAGTCGTCGGCCTCCCGCCCATTTTCCCTCAAATGGATAACTCTTTTCTCCATTGCATGGCGAGCCACATGGGACACATTGAAATTTTTCATGTCCCTGTGAGAAAAAGCTATGCTTCTCCAATTTTCTTTGATAACTCGCCATGTGTTGGCCCAAAAGAGAAAGGAGCTTACATAATATGAGGGGCTTCTCGAGTCTCCGATAGCATGCCACATGTGGAGGATGATCAAGTTCCAACTCTAACCTTTCCTAGTGAATGTCTTCGAATTTGCGGAAGAAGGATACACAGAGTTCGAGGCTGCCAAAATCTAATTCAAAAATTGTTGGCATTTGCATGAAGATTGCATTAATGATATGTTATATTGTCATTGATGTCAATTAACTGGTAATGATATTGCTGATATTGTTGTTATTTTTGATATTGTCTTGTAACTAGTAGGAGGAACTTTGTGAAGGATATTGTAAACCGGTCTGTAAGTTTGTGAGTTAAACCGGTAACCGGTGTAAAAGTTTAAACCCTATCTATGTAATGTAACCGGTAAACCCTGGGTGAACTCACCATACTGGTTCCCACTTTTTGACTAACTTTGACACTTAGATGAACATTTTGCCAAAAACCTTCACTTTCTGACACCTATAACTTTTAAACCGTTAAGAATTTAAAGATGATGTAAACTAGTGATTTCTAACATCTTTTTTGTAGATTCTAAATATAGTTTTTTCAAATTTTTTTGAATAAAATTTTATTGATTTTTCATCTCCCTCAAAAGTAGTTTTTTACAACAAACAACATTTTTTAAGTGTGATGTGCATCCCGAAACGTATCTTTTTTCTATAAATGATAAAAACTTATCACTTTTAAATTTGGTTTGTAACATCAATACCTAGGGCATGCAGTTGGTTTGATAATGATATGTTGAATATTTTTAATTTTATTAAGTTTTGAAGTTCGACTAATTATAATTTAGATATAGTTGTACGTTTGAACACATAACTTGTTCTATATATATCAGAATTTAGTTTTTTTTTTTTTGTTAGAAAGAAGACATCAATACCTAGTGCATAGATATTTTTCAGAATTTTTTTGAATTAGTTTACTATTTTTCCCAATGAATTGAACAAAGAAGTTCATGTTGGGTGAAAAACCTACATTCATAAAAAATTAAATAAAAATATATTAATGAAATTAAATATATTAAAAATTATATTATTTGGAAAGCTTATAATAAGGACTAAATCCTTAAGAAAACAAACCCTCTAAATGAATTCGTTTGACCCCTCAAAAGCTAATGTAAAATTGGTTTTTTATCAGCATTTGATAGATGCAAAGGAGAATCCATTGCAAGTATGATTTAGAAGTAGAGAGGTTCTATCCAAGAAATTTTGATCTAAGAGCCTTTGATCTAACTCTCTTCAATTAATTACTTCCAATGGGACCTCTTAAAGCTTAAATAATTATATTTTCTAAAAAATGTATGATTTTAGCAAAAATCAGGATGTACCAAAAAGTGGGAACTAGCTTTGCGAGTTCACCCCCCTACCAGTTGTTTTTGTTAAACCCTAACTGATCGATTTTATTGGTTAAGTTGGTTTATGATCTAATGTTGAGTGGTAATTATGGTGACACATATGGTCATTGTATGAATACAAGTTCAAAATGTTTTGGCACGTTTGTTTGTCTAGGGAAGGATCAAATTGTATTGCATCTAATGCAAAGCGCGTGATGAGTTACTGAGCTCGATGAAGCGGTAATCAAGGAGCGATTGAGGTTTTCTTGATTGATGTGCAAAGATTGCTATGTAATTGAACGGTCATACTTGAACTAACTTGTTTGTAATCTCGATGAGAGAATTAGGTTTATGTTGTGTTATCGACCTAATTGATTTGTTTATAAGGTCGATGATGTTGTTCAGTTGAAAGTGTTGGCAAGAGTTGGCAAAAATCAGTTGAGTGTGTGGTTGCCAAACCGGATAATGAGTATGTAGTTTGAGTAAAGGTAGATAGGAGCTTAAAAGGATTTGATCAAACAAATGTAGTGCTATTCAGACAGATCAAGCAAACTCATGTTGTTTTCTAACAATTACAACAAAATTGAAATCCCCTAACCGAGTAAGCTCTAACAAGCTTGGTTACTTATTAAATCCTCTAACAAGGTAGTCCATTAGATTGGATTTTCAAATCCTCTAATGAGGTTACTCCTAACAAGGTACTTGCTTCTAACAAGGCATTTGTAGTCACTCCCTTAACCGGGTGATTCCTAACAGGACCATTTCTTAATAGGACTTTTGTAAAAGCTTTAATAGGCTTGGCTCCTAACAGGGCGAACTTTAGAAGAGCTCAGATATTATCTTGTGAGTCCCATCTCACTGTGGTTTTTACCTATTTGGGTTTCCACGTCAAAAATACTTGTGTCATGTGGTGAATGTTTTTGTGGTTATGATCTTATGGTTGATTTGGTTAACTACTTAACTATTTCTGATAAGGAATGATAACCAAAAGCATTGAGAAATGAAGGATGTTGACATATGATAAAGCATTTGGATGATTACAAGTTTAATGTTGTTTACTGTTAAGTTGTTGTAACAGTCAACTGGTTTTCTTATGAGTATTTATCATGACAGTGATATTTCATTGATAAGTTTACTTTGTGTGATTGATATTGAGATTGGGAAAGTTTGTATCAGTTTTTCTATTTACTGATTCACCCCCCCCCCCCCTCTCAGTAATCTACCGGATACTTATTCTTTCATCATACCATCAAAAACATGACACAACCTACATCCCTGGCTGTCAGACTTGTGTAAATATTGTCAATGTTGTTATTGATGTCAAACTAGTTATCTGGTTTAGTCTAGATGATATATGTAGATGGTATGTGTAGATGATGTATGCAGTTTTAGTATTGTTGGAAGATAGGTATGTATGAGATATGAAGCAAAAAGATATGATGATCTACTAGAGTCACTTTTGGAAGATCCTCATCTCCGGAACCTTGAGTTATGCTTATTTTTGGTCCTTGTATTGGTTATGTGTTGTGACATTAGTTATGTATGTTGTAGCTTTCATGTTTTGTGGTCTGGTATCTATGGTATGCATGGTATTTGTATTTTTGATTTAAGAGTTGTCGCGCTTGGAGTTTTGTACTTATGGGTTCATATCTGTGGGTCCAACTGACCCCTGTTCTATTTCGATAATTAAGGAATGTGCATCAGTGAATGAATTGTGTAAAGGAAGCGTGTAGAGATCTTGTGGAGGCCGACTTGGTTATCATGTTTTTGATAAGGCTTTATTGGATAACATGTTGATCCGAGTAGCATATTATTTGTGCTTGGCCGACATATTATCTCAATGTGTAAGCTTTTCGGTATATATAGGTGTGTGGATATGTATGTGAAGATGTGAGTAAGAGGCAACAAATAAGTGTGCAGTGTGTGGAGTGCAATTTGTGGACAGTGAAGTAGTTGGAGTAGAGTCAGAGTGTGGACAACATTGTAGTAATCCTTTATCGGATCTGCTATAGGTGTTTGGTTCGACAGAGCAGTGTTGCAATAATCCTTCACTAGATCTATTGTAGTGGATAGTGGTACCAATATCTTTTACCGAATTTGGTGTAAATTTTGTGAGTTGTGATCAGAGCTTAATCTGGAACTGATCTCATGCATTTGGAGATGCAACTTTCCTTAGTTCATTTTTATTTATTGCAGTGAGCATTCTGACAGTGAGCTGCTTTTGAAATTTGGCAGTGAGCCACCCATTTTGTAAATACCATATAACTAGCTATATTATCTTGAGAGTTAACACTCTTTGTGGTTTTTCCCATTTGGGTTTTCCATGTATAAAATTTGGTGTTCCATTTGTGGCTATGTTCTCATGTTTATCTACATTTTCTATTTCATGTTGATGTGCTTAATTGATAAATCTGATATATAAGTAAAAGATTAAGAAGTTGTGAAAAGTTTTTTGAATCTGTGCGAATATTAATTCATCCCCCCTCTTAGTATTCTGGTGCTTTCAACCAATCCAACACTGGCATGTTGACATTTTTGGAAGATCTATAACTTCCAAGCCTTCCAACATGAAAATGGTCAGACATTGTCATTTTGGATCAAATCGTTTTGAATGGCAGTGGAAAGAAAATCTTATCTTCCCTAGTATAGAAAGGGTTATAAAAGCAAGAGATAAAGAATGATGAAAATATATAATTTGTCACCTCAGGAAGAAATATGATCTAATTAGATCTTATTTCCTTCCAAGTTCTAGGTTGGATTTTAGAAAATCAAATGTATTAGTTGTTGAATGAATCTATGTACAAGTGATTAGAATTTTCCAAAATCATTTTGAAAAAATGATAACCTGATCAAGTGATCTGGTTTGGTTTTGTAAAATCGACATTTGAGCCATAACATTAATCTGAATAGAAAACTATGACATGTTGCCTTTTTTGGATGTCCTTAATAATGTTTTGTGCTAATTTTTACTCACTGAATTTTGTCTGTGTTTTTTTGGGATTCTTCTTTATGAAATTGTCAATCATGTGCATAGATCACTCCTTCATGTTCATAAAACAAATTTCAGATTATACCAGCTTTACGAAACCAAAAAGGGTCTTATCAAGAATTGTAAGATTGTCTGTTGAAGCTCTGCCTTTGCAAAAACCCTCCCTTAATCAAATTGAAATATTTCATCTTAAGTATGAGTTACTTTGTATTCTCTATCCTCTTCCCGATATTAAAGGGATTCTAATGCATTGTGCCTTGTCCACTCAATAGTCAATCTTAGAAATCATTGTTTGTGGATGTTTCCAAAATCTCCCCTCTTTTCTAAGTTTCCCTTTTGTATCCGATGAGGTTAGGTTTAGGATGCCTCCTTTCCCTTCAAACCTCTCTAAATAACAAAGAGTCAACTTCTAAAATCTTGGAGATCGTTTCACAAGATGCAATAGGCCCCACCCCTGTGGAACTTCTCAACTGCCCTGCTTCAGGTCTTCGGACCCAATTAGGGATCAACAAAAAATGAGCTTACCATTTGAGGAGCTCAATTTTTTTGTATCAATTCTTTTATTCAAAATCATGTACATCAATCTAAATGCATATAATATTGTAAAAATAATAACATTGTTAAATATTGATTTTTAAATGTATCAATTTCTATAAGTAGTATTCCTACTCTAGAAAAGACTAATTTAATAATTAATAATAGAGTTTAATAAAAATATTAAATCATGAACACTACGCAATACTTGCATAATTTATGTACCACTTCCATTAACCTGTGTTTATCAACATATGAGGGAAAATACTTGATTTATTATTGTGTTGTGTTTTAATAGTTGTTATTATTGTGCATTAATATAATATATGTTTTTAACTTCGATTCATTATTTGTAAAGTATTGCTATCTCTTATATTTATATATTAAAATGATAGCATTTATTTTCACAAATCATATTAAAGAAACAATCAATTTTATGGTGATACATGTCTTGAAGCACACTTTTTATCTAGTTTTTTAGGTTACTTTTAGATAATTCCCTTAAAATGTCATTGATGCAACTACATCACTAATGCATAGAATCTAAAATAATATTTTGATCTCTCAACTCATATATTAAAAATACACTACTTTTTTTTAACATACATTCAACCTACTATTTAAGAATCGAAAAAAATTCCTATAATTATTTTATTCAAAATTGTGTATAGACAATCCAAACGCATAAAACATATGTAAACATTATACTTTTAAATTTTTCTATTTCAATAATAGATCACAAAGTCTAATAAAAATTGAATCGTGAATATATATGCATCTCTTAAAACCCTAAATGTCTCTAGCTCATATGAAATATAAACACAAATACGAAAACCAATTTTGTATGAAAGCATTGCATAATGAATAATTTTGTTGCATAAACACACAGGGAAGTCCTTTTTCATATTTTTCTCCTTGAGCTCCCCCTTTCATAATGTAACGCATAAATAATAATATGTTTTGAGTAATATATTTAAATTCTTCAACATTGATTAAGTCAAAAGCAATATTTTAGGTTTTAGTTTAGTTATATTGTTCTTCAATTTCTATTGCATTAATTTTTATTAGTTGTGTTAGGAGAATATCTAAACTGAAATGGGTCAACTTAAGGGTGTTGCCTTGTAGAAGAGCTTAATGGATACGTACAGTTCAATTTTGATGAAGAATTGATAAAAATTGGGTAAGTTATGAGCATGCAAATTTTTACTCTTTAATCAAACTTGTGTAACTTTGGTGTTGAATTAGACATCCTTTCCAAGTAGTTCCAATTTATTTTTTCATTTCATAAATTGAGTTTATTTTTTTCTATTTGCAAGAAAAATCAATTGAGACATCTTGTTAAGTTTAGTTAATTAGTTTAGATGAACAATTTTGATGATGGCATAAGCATGAAATCAACAGGGATGAGAATCACTTTCCAAATGATGATGTTAACATTGTAAAAAATTTACATAAATGTAACCAAATTAGTTGAGTACATTTTTCAAAAGGTTTAGCTCAATAAGAAAAGTAACTTCCACAAAAAGGACAAAAATGATATCAACAAGGTATGAAATGCAACTTTTGTCAAGTGAACCAAACTATTTGACAAGTTATAACAATCCTATTTGGATGGATGTTAGACTTCTATAAGATGGCATAATGATGATGTCAATAACGCATAAATTGTGAGATTTCTCAAATGAACTAGACTTATGAACAAGCTATAATAATCTCATTCAAATGGATGTCGAAATTATACAAAAATAATTTATATAATATTATTTATTCCTTTGTGAATTTTTTAATCTATAATGGTTATTTGCATAATCCTAATAGAGAAATGTACATGCAAACTCCTGGTAAATTGGTCAATTGTGGGAATTTACCTTATTGTTGGACATTCCATTTTCAAATGATCTAATGGCTTATAACTTCCAATCTTGCAATGGCTTAAATATTTCTAAGACTGAAGTATAACATAAAATTTTTAACTCTAGGGAGATTTTTAGAAGGATTGAAGTGGGGAAAATTATTCAAAAATTCTTGAAGGTTCCTGTGTGAAAAAAAAGTTCTCCAATAGTGAAGGCTCAAATCCATGATGTAATAAAAAGGAAGGCCATGAAGAATAGGGAAATTTCGCAACATAGTGAGAGTGATGTTTGTTTGCAAGCTTTATTGAATCCTTATTGTAGTAGGTTGTAAATATTTTGGTCATCTTGTAAGAAAAATCCAAAAGTGAATAAGTATAATGTTGAATAATGAAATTGTACAATTTGGGTTAAGGCTACAAGATTAGGAAGCTTGATAAGATTTTCTAATCTTTAATGCATCAAGTTGTATTAGAGTTTGTTTATTATGATCATGTCGAGAGAATAATTCTATAGACTAAATATAAAAATATGGTTAAATGTTTACTAGAATAAGGAAGAGAAAATTGTAAGAAAAGAGAGAAGTTTTGAAAGGTAGAAGAGTTGAAGTTATCAAAGATGGTTAAAATTGTTGGATAAAGACAAATAAATGATAAGAAATAAGAGTTGAGTTTCTTTCTAGTCTATCAAACAAAAGATGAACTTGATGAGAAAATATAGTTAAAGAGATTATGATAAAACCTTGTAAGTTGTACGGTGTCTTAATGAACTCTATGATATTTTTTGTAGAAGAGGATGTTCTAAAAATGCAAATTGTTGGCTTCTCTAAGTGTTTTGTTACAAGTATGAGAAGAGGATCATAACTACAAAGGGTGGAGAATAAGTCATCAAAAAATTAAAAAATGATATGTTTGTTTTAGAAATTTTGTTGAAAGATGTGAGAAATTTGCTCCAGGAATAGTCTTGTAACTTCACATGGTTTATACCCTAGAAATTGGAGAGATTTTTGCAAGTGGAATATTGTGACTAAAAGGATATGTATGAGTCTTTAGATAATTTACAAAGAGTGCATAAGTAAGAGAATGATGTCTTAGAGACCTCTAAGAGGAAAAGAAAGGTCATGAAAAGAATAATGTGAATCTTATTTATGGAACAATGGGGAAGAAGGTGTGCAAAAATTATTATTGAAGAGTTAAGGAGATTCCAAGTAAGGTTGGATCCATTAAAAGATAAAGAGAGTAGAGAAAATGTTATAGATGAGAGAAAATATTGTGAGGAATGTCATGAACATGGCATGGTAGAATATGTTAATGTGGATGAAAGAGAAGTAGATTATTGTTACTTGGAAGAAGAAGAATAGAGTGAATAAATGGAGGATTATAGTGAAAGAAAAATCCTTTTGAAATAGGACAAAGAGTAGAGAAATGAAGAAAAGATGATGAAAAGAAGAGACAAGAAAATGGGCTAAATTGAAACCTATAGTTTATCTAATATTAATTTGTTTGTAGGAAATGTGAAGGAAATGAGAAAGAGAAAAATAAATCCTCATGCAAGGTGATAGTATAAAGGAAATTAATGAAGTTTGGTGATGAAAGAAGAAGTCCTCGTGGAGGATGATAAATAAAGGAATACACTAGTAAAATTAAATAATGAAGTAATGGAGCAGAGAAGTACAAGATATGAGAAGAGTGGAGGAGAAAATTTCCAAATGTTGAGCCTACAATGATTGTGGATGAAGAGGAAATGGTTAAAAAAATTAATGTTTATAACAATGTGTATATTAATTTATTAGCAAGAAGTGGACTAAATAAAGTAGATGAAGGAGAAGAAATGGTGGTCTTTGAGAGCTTCTTATTTGATAGAGAAATTGGTGAAGATGAAGAGGATTCCTTGCTAGGAGACAAAATGAGAAAACTAAATAATTTGTTGGATGGATATTCATCGAAAAACTTAAAGATGCAGTAGAATGTCATTTATATAGCTTTAAAGAAGAGATGCTCATACAAGAGGATGATGAAGAAGAGAACACAATTGCAATAAAACTATGTCTTTTTGAAGGTATGGAAGTGGTAGAGATTGAAGTTACAAAGTTGATCTTGAGGATGAGAATGAGAATACAACAAAAAATTGTGAGTCCTTTAGAGGATATGAAAATATTGAGATATATGATGCAATAGAGCACAAAGAGAATTGTTACTATGCACGATGAAGAAGAGGATGAGAAAGAAGGAGGTGTGGTTGCATCTGTTGAATTTAAATTATTCAAGTAGATGTAGAAGAATGTGAAGAAAAAGAAGGTGAGCAGTCTAAGAAGATAGAATTTTTTATTTCATGATATTTGTAATGTTGATGTGTATGCAGATGTAGTAAAGAGAGTAGAAGAAGGAGAAGGTGAGATAATAGTCTCATAATTATGTGTTGTATTTACTAGTTGGTATGAAGTAAAAATGGTGAGTGAAAATGAAGAAAAATGTGAAAGAAGAGATGGAAAATTTATATTTTGTTGGAAATATGAGTTGATGTGTTGTTGTGGTTGTCATTGATGTCAAACTTGTTATTCCAATTTGAACTGGAATGTATGTGGTACAGAGTTATCTTGTTGTGTTGTTGGTACAGTTGTTGTGTTGGTTGTTCCAAAAGTGCTAGGGTCCAGAATCTATTGTTGGTATTGAATATTATTGGTATCTTCATTGGATATAGTTTTGGTATCACGGATATGTTGGTTTTGAGGTTTGGAAACATCTTTTTGTTCTCCAGGTGTTGTGGTATTGTTTGTTGCTAGTTGTGAGATTCTATGTTTGACCTATTCTTAGGTTCAGACATGATTTGTGGAAACGTGTTTGATGTTTTATGGGTCTTGTCGTAGCATGTGGAGATCCAAATTTGAGTTATTTGCTTTGGAGAGTATGTTCTGATCGGTAATTGCTTATATGGTTGTGTAGTGTGTGGATATGTTGTTGATTAGGTTTTGATGATTGTGGATCGGTTAATTAATCTTTCCAAAATGTGTTTTGGTCCTCTCTTTCTCCTGGAATGGATCAGGGTGTGTGTTTTTGGTTCAGAAAGTATATTTTGTTTCAGGCCAACTTGTTTTAATCTTTGATGATTTATCTTGTATATAAGGCATTTTGAATGTTTTAGTGGAAATCAGAATAAGGGAGAGAGTGTAGATGATATGGTGAAGTACAAAGATCAAAGGAAGTGTGAGCAGAAAAGAAGAGTTGTGTTTAAATGATATGCAAGTTGTGATGTGACTGTGATAAAGAGTTGAGACAGAGTGTTAGCAGTTGAGAGCAGAGTTGTGTGTTAATGTTGGTCACTTGATGCAGAGTTAAAGGATATCTTCATGATCAGGAGATCTTTCTTTTCAAATTATTTTTTTTATCTTGCCTTAAGTGCATTTAGCTTTAGGTTTTGCAAGTCCTCTTTGTATCTTGTCCCATGAGCAGTTAGCCTTGGTGTACAAGTCCAGAGTAGTGAGCTTTATCTTTGTAAACATTTTATATATAGTGGATTATCTTGTGGGATAACTCCCATCATGATTTTACCTTGTTTGGGTTTTCCAAATATAAATCTTGGTGTTCATGTGTTGGATATGTGTTGTTCATAAATTGTTTATGTTCTGTTGTGATTGTTTGTTTGGACTAATTCACCCCCCTCTTAGTCCTACCTTGGGTTCAACAATTGGTATCAGAGTGTGGTTCCTGTTGGAATCCAAGAACAATGAGAAGGGGGGGTGAATCAGTGTTATACTAGAATGATTAGTTTTAACTTTATGAACACAAAAACTTAGCAGTCGGTATGTATAAAATCAAATAACAATAAATAATAATGCAACCACAAAGATGAACACCATAACACCACAAATTTATCCATGGAAAACCTCAATGAGGAAAAACCATGGTGGGATTGGAGACCCACAATATCTATCCACTGATCAGATGAATAAATATTTCATATAAGATGCCTGGACATGAAGGAAGGTGGTCATCATAAAAGGAGTCTCGCTGACTACATAAAGCTTTAGACTACAATCCAGAAATAAGAATGATCTGCAAGAATAATATCTCCTATGCCTGAGTACAATTTCGGTTAAGCTCAATACCGAAGATCTTAAACCTCTTACACAAACCCAATTCGATCACCTATGATCAACCAAATCCTCTGCATATGATTACAACTTTATTCGCACACAGATAATCCCATAACCATCCATCCCATGACCAATAACCATGATCTACAAAAGAGATCTTATATCATATTTATACGAACCTGGGACCTAAACAATTAGGTCATCCACCTAAAAGATAATACAATAAATCCATTACATAAACCTGCAAACCAATGATGATCCAAGTCGGCCTTAGACCAAAACAACATTAACAAAACAATAAATCCAACCGGTAACACATCGAGAGCATCCACCAACACATTACACAAACTGGTTCATAACCTAACAGAATAGCACAAAATAGCTCTAGTGCTAAATACAACACCACCGATCAACTGGAACACGAACACGATAACCATCATCATCTCGAGAACCTTCTAGAAGCTGCACCAACACTACTTATAGAATTCATCAAAATATCTTTAATGAAGCTTTGCCAGTAAAATGCTTACCGGTAACCAAAAGGCTTACTAAAACATATGATAGCTTCCGGATCACCAAATCCTGAACCAACTGAATGTGACACGCACATGAATGACTGAACCAAACCAATTCAACCAAACTGAACATACTGGAGAATACCAAAGATAGTCTCCAGATCAACATCACAATCCAACCACTCTACCGGAACCCAGTAAACAACCAAACAAGCTAGTGTTGACATCAATGCAACACATAATCAATTCCTTCAAATTGCCAACAGTTCCTCTTTAGTAAATTTCCTATCTTTGATGGTACAAATTTTATGTACTGGAAGGAGAGAATGGAATCACATTTGGAGACATTACAAAATATAATTTAGGAGATCATTCCAACTAGATAAACTGAGGCGCAGGGTGGTGGTAAGACTATGGATGAAATAAAGTCAAAGGAAGCTAATGCTAAGGCTGGAGCTATAATTCTGAGCTACATAAGTGATTTAGTGTTTGGAAGAGTAAAATGATTGAAGGAAGCTAAAGCTGTGTGGAACAAGTTGTGTTTGGGATATGAAGGTGATGCAAAGACAAAGAAGGCTAGGCTGATGTATTTTAAGAAGTATGAGTACCTGAGAATGCGTGAAGATGAAGGAGTTTAGAACTATATTCATAGTGTTTCTGATCTTATTGATGGCATTAGAGCTACCAGAGGATATTTGGAGGAATGTGATGTGCATAATATTTTGTTAACCTTTCCTAAATCCTACAAGACACAAAGATGTTCTATATAGGAGAGTAATGATTTGAGAAAATATTATATTTATCAGCTTATTGGTACCTTAGCAGCCTGTGAGATTTCAAAAATGGGGGAAGAGAAAAGAGAGAAGCATCATTTAATGTTTCAATGTTTGATGATTCAGAATGCAGTGGAGACCTAGATGAAGTTGAAGTAAATTTTGTGAAAAGATTGTTGTGAGGCCCACTAGAAAATATAAAGGTAATTTACTTATGAAATGCTTTTCTTATGGTAGAATTGGACACTATGCTTCTAATTGTAAGTACAAAGAAGATTATAAGAAATCGGATGAAGATGAGAAGAAGAACAAGATTAGAAGAAGCAATTTCAATAGAAGAGAGAAGAAGGGATTGTGCTCTATTGAAGAACATACATCTGAATATGAATTTGATGATGACTCGAATGAGGAATCTTTTTTTTAGGAATTGAGGATAAGGAGAGTGCTTTGGAGAAACTAAAAGATGAGAATATTGTTAAAACTGTTTTACATGCTAAGATAGAACCAAATACATGGATCATAGACTCCAGATGTTCAAATCATATGATTGGTGATGAAGACAGGTTTATTAATCTAAAGAAATATGATGGAGGATCTATGAAGTTTGTTGGAAAAGATAATGCAACTATTCAAGGTATTGGAAACATTTCAATTGATGGTAAGCATAAGACTGGTGTTGTTTATTATGTTGAAGGATTGATACATAGTTTTTAAAGTGTTAGTCAGATGTGTAGAAAAGGTTATGAAGTTTTGTTTAGCAGTACTGGATGTGTGATTAGAAAGGAGAAGTCTGACGAAAGATTTGTAGAAGGAATTAGGACAAGTGGAAATATTTACTACATTAAAGATAAAGAGAACAAATGTTTTTTGATGCAGACCAATGAATGTTGACTATGGCACAAAAGAATGGGGCGTGTAAATTTTGATAACGTGATCAAGATTTGCAAATCTGAGGTAGTTAGAGATTTACCTAAACTTGTGAAGCCTACTAAAATTGTGTGCAAAGAAGGTCAATTAGGAAAGAAGACAAAGAGAAGATTCATGAATAAAGAATATTTCACTATGAAACCTTTGGAGCATATGCATATAGACTTATGTGACTTACAAGGACAAGAGGCTTAAATGGAGAAAGTTATTTCATGTTACTCATTGATGATTTTTCTAGAATGACTTTGGTTACATTTCTATAGGATAAATATGAGGCTTTTGATAGATTTAAAATTTTCAAATCCATGGTTGAGAATCAAGTTGATGCTAAGATTAAGTCCTTAAGATCAAACAAAGGAGGGGAATTTACTTCATGGTTGTATACACCTAAAAAATGGTCTGAAGATAATTAATTAAATAAGCAATTATTTAATTAATCCCCCTTCCTAATTTAATTGAATTCATTAGGCAATTTGATTAAGTTCTCCCTTTCATCTACTTATTAATAAATCTAAGGATTTATTTAATAGGTTCACTTCCATAGTCTCCTTTGATTAATTAATTCAAATTAATTAATCTTGCCCCCATTTCAATCAATTCTTCTAATCCTCTAATTAATTAAAACAAATCAATTTATGAGTTGTTGAGAATTAATTAGTCTTTTCCTATTATTTGAATTTTTAAATTCAAATTACCCATTCCACCTAACCTTGGGTTTAACTCACCCTATCCTATCTTGCACATCCTAACCTCCTTATCCTAAGCTCCTATGGTGTGGATATTTTCTTCTTGAGACACATGGCACTTTGGCCATATGCCTCCTCTCTTGGAAACTTACCCTTTTATGAGCAAAGCTCCTTGACACTTGTCACCATAGAGATGACAAGTCTCTTCCTCCAGCCTCCTCCAATTTTACCCTTGATATCTTCAGACTCAATCTTGACTGTCAATTCCTACCACCTCACCCCTGGCCTTGGAAATCCTATAAATATCCCCCATTTTAGAGCACAAAGGATCCCATCTCATTTTCATCTTATGCATTGTTATTATAGGCAAATCCCATCTCATTATCAATTTAGGCATTGTTACTATAGGCATATCATTTGAGCATTTTTGTTATAGTCAATTACATTAGCTTAATTTGATCATTTTCTAGCATAATTGTTGAATCATGTAGCTTAATCAATCTCTTTTCTAGCTTAATTGCATCATCATCATCATAGATTAATCATGCATATCATTAGCTTAATTAGTCTCTTGGATCAATTTAGCATAATCAATCTCATCTATCATTATCATTTCAAATCCTCCATCTAGGTGTAGTCAAGTCACTGGGATTGCTTATCCAGATCTGAGAGCAAATCCATACTCGCATCTCTTAGGAGGTGATAGGTCACTTTGTCATGGTTCATCCTTATTTGCTTATTATTTGATAACCATGCTTGTAATGATCTATTGAGTGTTTGTGTTGCAGCTGCAGGTATCACACATCACAGGCACGACAATGGGAATTTTATATTTTTGTGAAATTTGTGGGATTGGAAGGCACTTTTCTGCTTCGAGGACTCCTCAATAAAATGGTGTTGTGGAAATGAAGAATAGAATTGTTATTGAGATGGCTAGGACTTTGTTAAAAGATGTTAATCTGGCTAATGTGTATTGGAAAGAATCAGTACATACTATAGTATATCTTCTTAATAGGGTGCAAATCAAAGTAAATCATACCAAAACCCCATGTGAGCTATGGAATGGAAGGTCGCCTACTGTGAAGTACTTTAAGATCTTTGGAAGTAAATGTTATATTAGAAGAGATGAGGATAATCTTTAGAAATTTAACTCTAGAGAAGATGAAGGAATATTTCTGGGATATGCTACAAACAGCAAAGCTTATCGGTTTTTCAAGAAAAGGATGAGTATAATAGTAGAAAGTACAAATGTGAAGGTATGTGAAGAATGAAATCAAACCGAGTCTAATACTGAGATCGGTATTGAGATTGTTCTTGCAATTCTAGAGAAGACAAGTGATCTGAAAGAAAGAAAAGAGAAGGAATCAAATGAAAATGAAGAAGAAGAAGAAGAAGAATAGGAAGAGGAAGATTCAATGAAAGTTCCTACTAAGTATGTTCAGAAACATCATTCATAGAATCAGATAATTGGAGCTAAAAAAAAGGTGTTCAGACAAGAAGGAAGATTGCAAAAGCTCAAGATCAAGATAATTATTGTTTTCTATCAATAACTGAGACGAAGGCTTATGAGGAAGAAAGAAAAGATGAAAGTTGGTTAAAGGCAATGGAAGAAGAACTAGATCATATTCAGAATAACAAGACTTGGGAGCTAGTACCTAGACCAATGGACAAAAATGTAATTAGAACTAAGTGGGTATTCAGAAATAAGTTGAATGAGCAAGGACAAGTGACAAGAAATAAAGTAAGACTATATGTAAAGGATATTCTCAAGTAGAAGGTATAGAATTTGAATAAAAAATTTCTCTAGTAGAAAGGATGGAAGATATACACATGTTTCTTTCATTTTTTGCTTACAAGAACTTTAAAGTTTATCATATGGATGTCAAATCAATATTTTTGAATGGAGATCTAGAAGAAGTTTACATTGAGCAACTGGGTGGATTTAGATTGACAAAAGATTTGGATATGATGTGCAGACTAAAGAAAACTTTGTATGGACTTAAACAAGCACCTAGAGCTTGGTATGCAAGATTGGACAAGTATTTACTTCAACAAAATTTCTAGACAAATACAATAAACAGTAATCTTTATTTCAATATTGATGGAGATAAGTTGTTTATTGTTATAGTTTATGTTTATGATATTGTATTTAGAGGAAATGATGATCTATGTAAAGAATTTGCTAAGGATTGCATAATGAATGTGAGATGTCAATGATTGGTGAGTTTTCTTTCTTTCTTGGGTTGCAAGTTAGTCAAATTAAAAGATGGAATCTTTATTTCTCAGAGCAAGTACGTGAAGGAAATATTAAAGAAGTTTGGTTTTGATGATTGCGAACCGGTTACTACTCCTTCACAATTGGGTGCAAGTTGAGAAAAGATGATGAGTCTTCAGAAGTTGAAAAGAAGAAGTACAAGTCGGTGATTGGAGGATTGTTGTATTTGATTGTGTCCAGACCAAATATCATGTAGGTTGTTTGTCTAGTAGCAAGATTTCAGGCGAATCTGAAGGTGACACATGAGAAAGCAGTGAAAAGAATTTTTAGATTCTTGAAAGGAACAATGGACTTTGGACTTTGGTACAGGAAAGGTGGAGATTTCATGTTGAAAGCCTATACTAATGCAGATTGGGCCAAAAGTATTGATGACCAGAAAAGTAGTAGTGGTGGTGCATTCTTTTTAGGAGACAAATTAGTTTCTTGGTTCAATAAGAATCAAGATTCAGTTTCCTTATCTAGTGTTGGAGAAGAGTATATTGTGGAAACATCTTGTTGTACTCAGATGATGTGGATGAGACATACTCTTAAGGATATCAAGGTAACATATGATGAAGCAATTCCTATTTTGTATGACAATACAAATGCAATAAATATTTTGAAGAGTCTTATTATGCATTCATGAACAAATAATATTTCAATCAAGTATCATTATTTAAGGGAGATAGTGGCTAAAAGGAAGTTTGGTTGGAATAAATTTCTACAAAGGAGCAGTTTGTAGATATTTTCACTAAGGCATTGGTGAAGGATTCATTTGAGTTTGTTTGGGAGAAGCTTGGGGTCATTGCCCCTCCTTCAAGTCTAGTTAGGTGCATTATGGGGATGCATCTTTCCAAGGGGAGCTTTCATGCCTATTTATTTTCTTGGATCGATGTTGTGACTGCTCTTTGGGGGAGCAGTGGTGTGCAGTGTTGTGTAGTGGTATGCAGTGTTGTTGTGACCTTTGTCCTTAATGGAACAGGCAGAGAGATTGAGTTGTTAATTCGAGAGAGATTGAGTTGTTAGTTCGAGAGAGATTGAGTTGTTAGTTCGGGAGAGAGTGAGTTGTTAGTTCAAGAGAGAGTGAGAAATATATTATAGTAGAGTTTGAGAGATGTTGAGTAGTATTATTCTTCTTTGAGTGTTGGTTGAAGTGCATGTTTTATCAATTTCTTATCAAGTGTTGCCATCAATGACAAAGGGGGAGATTATTGGAAATATGATTTAATGTGTTATTGTGATTATCATTGATGTCAAACTTGTTTTGGTTTGGTATGGAATGTCTGTGGTGCAAAGTTATCTTGTTGTGTTGTTGTTGCAGTTGTTATGTTGGTTGTTTCAGGAGTGCTTGGGTCCGAAATCTGTTGTTGTTGTTGAATATTATTATTATCTTCATTGGATATAGTTTCGGTATCGTGGATATGTTGTCATATTCTATGTTTGTTTTTTCCTTAGGTCTAGATATGATTTTTGGAAGCATGTTTGATGTTTTATGGGTCTCACCGTAGCATGTGGAGATCTAGATGTGAGTTATTTGCTTTGGAGAGTATGTTTTGATCTGTAATTTCTTGTATGGTTGCATAGCATGTGGATATGTTGTTGGTTAGGTTTCAATAATTGCAGATCGGTGAATTAATCTTTGGAAGATGTGTTTTGGTCCTCTCTTTCTCTTGGAGCAGATCAATGTGTGTGTGTTTTTTGTTCAAAAAGTATATTTTGTTTCAGGCCAACTTGTTTTAAGCTTTGATGATCTATCTTGTATATAAGGCATTTTGAATGTTTGAGTTAGTGGAAATCAAAATAAGGGAGAGAGTGTAGATGAAGTGTTGAAGTGAAAAGGTCGGAGAAAGTGTAAGTAGAAAAGAAGAGTTGTGTTTGAATAATATGCAACTTGTGTTGTGACTGTGATAGAGAGTTGAGACGGAGTGTTGGCAATTGAGAGCGGAGTTGTGTGTTGATGTTGGTCGTTTGATGTAAATTTCAAGGACAACTTCATGATCAAGAGATCCTTATTTTTAGATTATTTTTTTGTATCTTGCTCTGAGTGCAATTATCTTTAGGTTTTGCAAGTCCTCTTTGCATCTCATCGCATGATCAATTAGCCTTGGTGTACAAGTCTGAAGTAGTGAGCTCTATCTTTGTAATCATTGTATAAGTAGTGGATTATCTTGTGGGTTAACTCCCACTAAGGTTTTTCCCTATTTGGGTTTTCCACGTATAAATCTTGGTGTCCATGTGTTCGATATGTGTTGTTCATTAATTATTTATGTGATTGTTTGTTTGGACCGATTCACCCCCCCTCTCAGTCTTGCCTTGGCTTCAACATATTTCGATGAAGTGGATGTGAAGGAGGCATTGAATATGAGATTGTTAGATAAAAAATTTAATTGTTATAATAAATTTTATGAAGGTGAAATGAATAATATGGTAGAAAAAGGATGTAGATGATGTTGAGAGGAGAAACTTGGTGGAGGTGGATAAATAACACTAGGTTTAACCCCATAAAAGAAACAAAATAAGTTGTTGTAGATGAGTAGATGATGGAAATAATTAGTTTTATTCATATTGATGTGTGTGTGAGTGTTGTGGTGAGTAAGAAATGATAATAATATTTTACATGGAGAAGGATGGATTTTGTTGGGTTGATTCCCATAAAAAATCCATCATTCTCCATGTAAAAGTAGAGTTTGGTGGGGGTGAGTGGTTTTGGGTGGGTTGAAAACCCACAAGAAGAAAAAGGAAATGAAAAAATGGAAAATATTTTGGAGGGGGGTTTTTAGGCTACAGTGAGAAAGGATCCACAAATGAAGAAAAGATAAGTGAACAAATTTGGCCAAGGAGGAGTGGATTCATCCTAGCCAAATATTAGAAAAGAAGAAGGAAGAATTGATTTCATTCATTTTTAGAAGCATTGGGTTATGCTACAAAATGCTCTCATTCTAGAAAGGTGATTTAATCCTTAACTCGATTGTGTAAGGCTCTTCTCACAAACATCTTACTTACTATATTTGATGCAATAGTATTCAGATTTATGAGAAATATTGTATCAACCAAAAATATTTCAATTTTCAATTCAGTTTTGTTGTGCTTTATTTCCTATTGTGTTTTGTTTTTGGTACTTGATTTTGGAGAATTATAGACTCAAATGGAAAATTTAGGGATATTACCTTCTAGGATAGCTTAATGGGTACTTACAATTCAAATTTGGTGAATAATGGATGAAAAATAGCTAAGTTATGAGCATAAGGAGTTTTGGTTTGTAACTAGACTTCTAGAAATTCGGTCTTGAACTAGAATAGACAACATGTAGAGTTATGAGCAAGTTGAACTTTTGTATGTCCTCTATTATTTTTCATATGGATTATGAATACTTGTTTGAAGAAACTTCTCTATTTGAGTTATGTAGATTTTCATGTATGGTTGTAAATTTCCTAATATATATCAACAATGCACGAAAGTGTGAGATTTTTCAATGAATTGGACTTATGAGAAAGTTATTATAATCTCATTTAGATGGATTTTGAACTTCTACAAAATGGAATTATATAATAATTCCTATTTGTAATGGTTATTTGTTAATCTCATTAGTGAATTGGACATGTCAAGCTTCCTACTGAACTAGTCACTTGTGGGACTTTACCCTACTACAAATAATTATATATTACAATTATTTAGTTACCTATAATTGCCAATATTGCAATGGTTTAACTTCCTCTAAGTTTTAAGTATAAAAGAAATTTGTTGTAAACTCTAGGGAGATTTTCGGAAGGATTTAAAGGAGGAGAATTCTTGAAGGTTTCCATGTGAAGAAGAAAGTTCCCCAAAGCGAAGGCTCAGATCTATGATGTAACGAAGAGGAATACCATGAATAAAATGCCAAGTTTGTAATGTATTGAGCATGATGTTTGTTTTTTAATCTCTATGAAATCTCTATTGTAGTAGGTTTGTAAGTATTTTGGTCATGTTGTAAAAAATTCCAAAAGTGAATAGAGTATTGTTGTTAAGTAATGAAATTGTGCAATTTGGGTTTAGGTTGCAAGATCAAGTAGTTTGATCTAAGGCACCTTGATCTTGACTACATCACCTACTTCTGTTCTCCCTTGGATACTTGTGAATCACACAATCTACCCCCTCCAATATCTTCACATATTTTAGCTCCAAGCATCCACTCCTTATCACCTCTTTCTCCAACACCTTACTAGCAAAATACTTTGGAAGGGAAATACATAGTGACCAAATCCTTAAGTCTACATCTAGTATTGCTAAATCCATTTTAGATATAAATTTTCCTCTCGAGGTAAATTTAAATTTAGGGCCTTGCATTAAACATAGGCTTTCCTCTCCCAAAACACCTTTAATAAACCTTATCATTTTTAAATAATGTAGAAAGTAGGAGACACGACAATAATAATGCCAAGTTCTAGTAAAGATAAATTCATTGTAACTCTACTAGAATCACCATTTGCAAGCTCATACTAGGCTATAATATTTTAACACATGCAACTACCTCAATAATAGAAAATGAAATAAAATCTCATGAGATGTAGGTATAATAGCATACCCATAAGAAGCATCTAAGAGGCATTTAGTTCTTGTTTCCCGCATGCCACTAATGACACCAAATGACACATAAATACCACAACATGAGACCATGAAATGAGCTTTGACACAAAGGGAGAAATCTCAAAAATATATCATGAAGGTAATTAAGGTGACATAAATTTGGCGTACCTCAATTCCAAACTAGGAGTTAAAATTATGGTTGTAACGAGTTGTATGGGGCTCTTGATCCACTCCATACTTCACCAAAATATGTACAATTATCTTCAACCTATGCCTGCAATTTTGATAATGAACATTCACAAATTTAACTCCTACCAACAATTTCTCTTCCAAAAAGCATTGTTACACTTAATTACTAGCATTGTATCTTGTCTCAAACTATGTTTACACACCTATGACTATTAAGTGTTACGGATTAAACAGTCAATTCAGATAATTTTTAACAATTTACAACTACAGAAGCAAGAAAGACATTTGCATGGAGATATATCACAAAATGACTACAAAGATGGTTGTGAATGTGAGCAAAGCCATTATTATTTTAGATGCATATTTAATTTCAACGATCTACTTCTTGGAAAGTAGTTTAACAATAAAGAGTCTCATGTTTAATAGATCATTCAATCCTTCTCCCAAATATGATGGTGCCTGGTGCTGGAGAACTTGTACTTTTGAAAGAGAGGTCACAAGTTCAAATCCCACAAGGGGGTAAGGTATGTACGCCTCATTTGTAGCACAATTAGGTGCCTCTTGCAAGGAGTATGAGGTAGCCCCATATTGCTCCAACCTATTTGCAGCGCAATTAGATGCCTCCCATAAGGAGTACAAGATAGTCCCATATTGCTCTAGATATCCCATCTACAAACCCATATTCAGATTGCTCGCATCGTGGACTATAAAATATCATTTCCTTTCCTTTCTATTAATAGTTGGGTATGAAGATCTCTTTTCAAATTTGACATATTATTTGTAAAGTTAAATATTGGTAGTTTTTATATGTATATATCTAAAAAGTGATATAACATTCATTTTCGCAAATTATATCAAGAAATAATCAAATTATATGGTGATCCAAAAGTAATTGGTGTTACATCTTGTTGTACATGTTGTTTTCTCACTGTTTAGGTTACTTTTAGAAAAATTTATGAAAATGTTGATGTGAGTATACTATTGATACCTATAACATAAAATGATAGCTTTGAGCTCTTAACTTGTCTATAAAAGTGTGATAAATTTTAACAAGAAATTAAGCTTACCATTTAAGAACCTAAATTTTGGTATAAATTCTTCTATTAAAAACCATTTACATATAATCTAAATGTGTATAATGTTGTAAAAATGATAAAATTGCTAAATAAATTTTAAAAATAGATGTATTCCTACTCTAAAAAAGACTAATAAGTGAACTTTATAAATTTACATATTATCTTTTTTTCTTATTTAATAATAGATAACAAAGTCTAAAAAAATAGTAAAACATAAATATTATGAAATACTTCCATAACTTCTAATTTAATAATAGATAACAAAGTCTAAAAAAACAGTAAAACATAAATATTATGAAATACTTGCATAACTTTTACCACTACCACTATAGCTAATTCGTGCCTACAAATATATTGGAGGAAAAAATTTAATAGATGAGCGTGTTTTAATAGATGAGTGTGTTGTGTCCTAATAGTTGTTATTATTATGTGTTGGTATGACATTTTCTTTTTCTTTTTTTCTTTTTTTGATTCGTTATTTGTAAAGTTAATTATCATACCTCCTATATTTATATCTAAAAATGACAACATGCATTTTCATAAATCAAATTAAAGAAACAGTCAAATTATATGGTGATACACAAATAATTGGTGGTATGGCTTGTTGCACATGTTTTTAAAAAAACTTTTTAGGTACTCTTTGGAAATTTAGTGAAGAGGTCACTCATATGACTACACCAATGATATCTACGACCTAAAATAATAGCTTTAAGCTCTTAACTCGTCTATAGAAGTGTGTTATAATTTTCACAAAAAATAAGCTTACCATTTAAGAGCCAACTTTTTTGTATCATTTTTTTCTATTCGAAAGCATGCACATGCAATCCAAATGTGCATAACATTATAAAAATAATAAAATTGATAAATAGATTTAAAAAGTTGTATTAATTACTATAAGTAGTATTCCTACTCTAAAAACAACTAATAAGTAAACTCTATAATTTTACATATTATAATTTGATAATTGATCACAAAATCTAAGAAAAATAGTAGATTGTGAATATTATGCAATATTTGCATAATTTTTATCACTCTCATGACTTATGCCTACTACCAATATATTGGATAAAAGACTTTCAGTGTGTTGTGTTTTAAAATAGTTGTTATAATTGTGTATTGATATGACGTTTTCCTTTTCTACTTACATTAATTATTTGTAAAGTTAAGTTCTAGCAACTCTTATATTTATATCTGAAAATGACAACATTCATTGTCACAAATTGCATTAAAGAAACAATCAATTATATGATGATACAAAAGTAAATGGTGGTACATCTTGATGCACATGTTGTTGCCCAACTTTTTAGGTTACTTTTAAAAAATTCCACGAAGATATCATTAATGTGACTACAACATTGATGCCTACAACCTAGCACAATAGTTATAAGCTCTTAACTCATCTATAGAGGCATGTTCAAATGTCCATACAAATTAAGCTTACCATTTAGAAACTTAAAGTTGTCTATTCTCCTATTCAAAACCATGTACATGCAATCTAAATGCAACTAATATTGTAAAAGTAATGAAATTTTTAAATAAATATAAAAAATAAACGTATAAATTGTTATAGGTAGTATACTTACTCTAAAAAAGACCAATAAGTAAACTTTATAATTTTACATGTCGTTTGTTTTCAAATTTCATAATAGATCACAAAGTCTAAGAAAAATAGTAAATCATGAAAATATTGCAATACTTGCATAATTTTTACCATTGCCATGACTTGTGCCTACCAATATATTGGAAAAAAGACTTAATAAATGGAGTGTGTTGTGTTTTAATAATTGTTATTAATGACTATGGTATGAAGTTTTTTATTTTAACTTCGATTCATTATTTGTAAAGATTTAAGTATTAGAAATGACAACATTCATTTTCACAGATCATATTAAAGATAATATCGATTTTATTGATACAAAAATAATCAATGATACATGTGTTGATGCATGTATTTTTATCTAACATTTGAAAGTTACTTTTCAAAATTCGCTATCATTTTTCTATTCTATATATATAAAGTTTATTTATAATAATAGATCTAAATCATGAATATATATGCATCTATTAAAACCTTAAACATCACTATCTCAAATCAGATATAAACACGGAGTATGAACGCATTGCATCACGGATAACCTTGTTGAATATAACACACGGGGAAGTCCTTTTCAATCTTTTCTTATCGAGTTCTCCCTTTCATGATGTAAAGCATAAAAAATAATAATAGTGATTTTTTAATTCTTCAGCGTTGATTAAGTCAAAAGCCTAGTATTCAAGACAAAATACATGTGTTACTTGTTCACATTACTTTTTTCTTTGGTATGTCATGTCGATACAAACAATGGGTTTTAGTTGCAAATTATATATTCAAATAAAATAGGTAAAAGTTAATTTATTTTCATTAATGTAAATTAATCTATGTAACTAAAGGTTATATATAGTAAGGGTTAATTTTAGGTTAATTGTAATTAGTTTTAAATGTAATAATTAGGGACGCGTTTATTCTGGTTCCAAAACAGCAGTACGGATTGACTAACACGTGTGTTAATCACGCATTTTACATTGTCGATTTTGCAATAAATGATTGTGATTGACTAACATGTCGCTATCACACTGTACGAAAGGTCTGTTTTGGAGCCAGAATAGCTTCGGTCGTTTTAAATGTAATAATTAGTTTATAAGTCTTATAAAAATTGAGTTTGTAACATTTTTATATCTTAATTTATCATTATTTATTGTAGAGATTTGGTCTTGATTTTTAGATTCTCTTTTTATCATATGGTATCAATTCTATAAGTGTAGACTTGACCCATGTCACTTTTGTATAGCAATATGGTTAATTTTAATTACGTTTTAAATGTAATAATTAGTTTATAAGTCTTATAAAAGCTTGGTTGGTAACATTTTAATATCTTAATTTATCATTATTTATTGTAGAGATTTGGTCTTGATTCTTAGATTCTCCCTTTGTCATCTTGTATCAAATCTATGAGTGTAGACTTGACCCATGTCACTCCTAAAGTCATCAATCTTAACCTTGAACTTTTAAAATTTAAATGCATAATTAATCTTGGTAACTACCTCATACTAGCTATTTTGAGCAAACATAATATTTGCTTGTGTTTATTTGTTGACTAGGTGGTTTTATTGAAAAGCATTTATTCATTCAATTGAAATCATTGTGAGGGATTATCTAAGATTTATGAAAGGACTTGTCTAAGAGCATTAATGAGAACATCTACATACACTAAAAATGTTTCTTCCATCAATTATCCATTAATCATCGTTAATTAGTGTCTCATCATTTATTAATCACCATTATCATTATTAATAATTGTCATTATCTATTTTTAATCATTTGATTAAAAATTATTTATTATTTAATTATTATGAGCTAAGTATATATATTAGTGAAATTAATAAATTCATCATTATCTGTCACAGGTTAACTCCATCAAATTAGTAACCTCATAAAAAATATTTTAATTATAGGGGAAGATAGTTGGGTTGGGTGGGAGGCCCTTTAAAATTTTCCTCCCACCCAGCCATAGGATATGTTGTCATTTTTCATATAGAAAATGGTAATAGCTGCATCAGATTTGACTAGGCCTCAGATTCGACTAGGAAATGGTAATAGCTACATCAAATTAGTAACCTCATTTGATAGTTGGGCTGGGTGGGAGGCCCTTTAAAGTTTTCCTCCCACCCAACTATAGGATATGTTATCAATTTTCATATAGGAAATGGTAATAGTTGCATCAGATTCGACTAGGAAATGGTAATAACTCCATCAAATTAGTAACCTCATAAAAAATATTTTAATTATAGGGGAAGATAGTTAGGCTTGGTGGGAGGCCCTTTAAAGTTTTCCTCCCACCCAACTATAGGATATGTTATCATTTTTCATATAGGAAATGGTAATAGTTGCATCAGATTTGACTAGGAAATGGTAATAGTTGCATCAAATTAGTAACCTCATAAAAAATATTTTATTAGGTATTTAAAAACATTATTATTATACTCTCATGAGTAAAAAATGACAATTTTTTTTACCAAAGTAAGCTAACTCATCTACCTCTGAACTAACTCCACAACTAGTTGAGTTCATTTTTAATCCTTGATTAAATCACCACCATCCATTCAATCTTCCAAAAGTCTATATAAATTGGACTTCTTTCACTTATTGTTTGCCTAGTTATGAACCTTCATGCAAAATAACTATATAATTCTTGTCATTGAAAAATTGTTAATGTTATTTTATTGAGTCTAGTATCCATTTGCTATCAAACTCTTAAGAAAATCCATTTATGTATGCCCAATCTAAGATTTGAAGTTGAATTTATTATTAATATTTAAGTTTGTGTTTTTTTTTCTTATTTTATTTTTTAAATTTTAATTGCATACATTTTGGTGAAACCAATATGGAACACAATTATCTTAATCATATAATCTTGGTGCTTGTGAGTTTCTAGTGATTTTAACCTTATAGATTCTTTCCTCTTTATAGGTGGTTTCTAAGGTCAATATATGTTAGGAGCTCCTTGGTGCCAAATAGACATTATGCTTGTGTTCATGAAGGTTGGAAAATGAATTTTGAGATATAATCTTATATTTTGGTTCTAAGATAATTTTACTTTTATCTTAAAGGCACTAAATATTTTGATTACACAAAACTCATATGATCATATAGTGTTGGAGTAATTAGGATATTTTATCTAATTATTTATTAATTATGTCCTTTAATTACTTTTTCATTTAAGCTAAACTTAGGTGTTTTTTCCTTTTATTTAATTAGGTCAATAACAGCTTAATTTGTCTCATTCATTATGATTGTGACGCTTGGTGCTAGCTAATTTAATCTTGCATTAGGGTTTTGCATCTAGGTTTCATTCACCCTTTTATAATTCATTGTAATTGTATCTTCGATAATCTTGTGTGCAATCAATACAAAATTCTCAGGGTATTATGGAGCATATTATTTTTGCTTGATATCTTTTGCGTGATAGGTGTTTTATTTGCAAATGAATCTTGGCTCCTATATATCATCAACTTCTACATGGTATCAAAGCATCAGATTTGTCAAGTTCCTATCGACAAGCTTGAGGGATCCAACCTTGGGTGATTTTTCTATGCACATCGTGCTCAAACAAGAGTTTCCATTGTGTTCATAGTGTCTCAAAGCCCTAAGATTTATTGTCGTTTCATCCAATTCAAGCAATAAATTTTTGGGTCAAATTGACAAATGGCACAAAAATTAAGGAAAAAATTAGACGTCAAAAAAAAAATCTAGGCACTTTGGAGCAAAATGAACATCATCGTCGCACTCAAAAGGCCCAAAAACCTTAAAATCGCCTATCAAATCATCAAAAATAGAAGTCAATTTTTTTTGGCAAAAACATTTGGAGGCACATTTTCGAGGTCAAAAATATGTACATTCATACAACCATGCTGACACATGCATCAGCATGCACCTACATCAAAAAAAAATCAAGTTTAAAAAGATTTATTTGAGTTTTAATTCTTTTGCAACAAAAATCATATTTTTCAAAAAAATTATATTGCAAAAGCCTATTTAAAAAAAAATTAAAAAATCAAATCAAAGGTTGGGTACAACAGGGTATAATAGACCTACAACAAGGTGCCTTAGAACATTCCCTTTGAATATTCTAGTCTCCTTTTTGTAATTTTTAATTAAAGAGGTAGAATATTTTGTTTAGTCAAAGCATATTCTAGAGAATCTTTATTTTTTCTACCAAAGGGACTTATTTTTTGGTTAGGCAAATTATTATATTGTTGAGTCAGCATAACATCATCCATATAGACCCCACATCAACAACATGTTTATCCTCCAAGCCATTTTGGCATACCTTCAATAAAATGGCCATAATTTTTACATACAAACCCAAAATTGCGCTAACAAGATATTACTAGAAAGTCAGTTTGAGCACCATTCCATAGTGCAAATGGTTTTATCAGATTCTACTCCATTTTGTTTTACCAAGCCTCCAAAGTCAACCTTCATTTTTGTGCTTCCAAGGCCATATCTTGCATATACAAACTCTATTTTTTTTGAAAACCAAACATCATTAGAAATTTGGTGGAGTCCTTTATCCAGATGTTAGGTCTTTTTTTGCAGAATATTCATTAGGTACTTAGAGATCTCAATCTTGTCCTTTTGGATTCCTTTCTTGGAATCAGTGAAAATCAGTTTTTTTTGTGACTCAAGTGAAAAAAATTGGCATTGAGAGGATATATATTGTAGACGTATAAAAATGACCATTTCTAAATGAATATTTTATGTTCATTTCTCTATTTGATTAAATCCAATTTAATTAAATTATCCACATTCCTCTATTTAATTAAATAAATTACTCAATTTATTTAAATTAAATTCACTATACCCATTTAATGAATAAATCATTTTATTCAATTAAATCCCCTCCTATCCACTTTTAATTAAATTCAAATTTAATTAAATAGTTATCCTAAATTGAATAAATCTAATTTATTTAATTGCAACCAAATTGAATTAAAATCATTTATTCAATTAAATCCTATTATCCCTCCATCCACTTGCAAAAACCCAAACCCCTTTCTAATTCCTTCTAGAATCTTCTAATCGCTTCTAATTAACCTAACCCCTCCTCTAAACTTTGTCACATCCCTAACCAAAGGGAAGTCACTTCTCAAAACCTCAAAGTCTTTGATAACCATTAAAGGCTTTCAACCTTCAACCACTAAATGGCTCAAAGTCTTTGAAAACCATTGAAGGCTTTCAACCTTCAACCACTTAATCCCCAAAGTCTCCAATAACCATTAATGGTTAACTCAAACCCTCCTACATGGTTAAAACATTTGTTTTGACTCAACCTTCATCCAACCCAAGGGTCTCATCAGGCCATTAATACTTTGACCATGATTATCTCTTAATCATTTGCACAAAGGTTTATCCTTGGATTAACTCTTAATCCAATGGGTAAGCCTAACTTAGACTTGACCCTTAGCCTTTAGATAGCCATGAGGTCTTCTCAGGCCTTTAATGCCTCCAACCTCTTCTCTCAACCCAATCCTATATTGACACTTGTCACCATTTCATTGGTGCCAATTGTGCACATGGATCCCCAACTTTCAAACTCAGCCCTTGATTAAACAATTCAATCTTGACCATCCATTGCCCTGTTTATGCTATAAATAGAGCTCGCATTCCTCCATTTTGAACAATCATCCTTCAAATTTGTAGCATCACACTTATGCTCAAATATATTCAAGCTTTCATTTCATATATGTTCATCATTTAGCCTCTCTTTAAATCAGGAAGTAGACTAAAAATGCATGTTTAGAGTATTTTCTTTATCATTTTAGTTCAATCATAGACTAAATATAGTATGCTAGGATAGTATTCATACTAATCTTGTCATCTTATCATTTAGTTTATTGCATCTTAAAATCATACATAGCTTTAGCATACCTTTCATACTAAAAACTATCAAAACATCCCTCGTTCTTGCATTTGCCATCCCTGAACCATTTTGCTCAGTGATCTGAGAGCAAAACATTGGTTTGAGGGACATTGTGAGATAGAGAACCATGGGACCCTCCTTGGGAAGCTGAGTAATACGTTATTACTCCATAGCTTGCACCAAGAAGTCCTGTGTGTGTGTGTGGACTAGTATTTTGAAATATTTTCACATATAAAGTTTTATCAGCCCACTTTTCCCGCATACATATATTACTGTATTAGTCTATTTATTTACTTTTATTTCATAATATATTATAGATCCAAATCATATTGCACCACTCACTCCATTCAACTATTATGGTTGGAAAAAACAAATGGAGATTCACATCTATCGTCATCTTTCTCATTCCATTTTATTTTTTCAATTCACAAATTCTTCATCAAACATAGATATCTATTAACCTATTAATCATTCAAGGGATTGTTTTACTAAATTTTGTTTGGGTCTTTAATCTACTCATATCTTTGTTATCCTATTGGGTAAATGCATAAGATTGAGGACCAAAAGGGAGTCTTAAGAAGAAAGATGGATTATTCAGAGTGATAATGGGTACAAATTTGAACCTACGGTTGTTGTTGAGAAGAGAAAGTGGCTCAATAAGTGTGATGAGTTTGTTGGGACATTACACATCTCTATGTCTCTATATCTTTTCTTTGATGTTGAGTCTTGCACCACTTCCAATCAGATCTAGAATACATTGGAGTCTTTGTTTGGGAAACAAGATGCATTGAGGAGATTTCAATTAGAGAATTAGCTTATTGGCTTGAATCCTATAGATTTTGACAACATCCAAGACTTCTTCACCAAACTCAAGTCTCTCATATTATAGTTAGAGAAGTGTGGTATTCAAAAGGAGGACTCTCAATTGATTGTTTCCATCCTTGCCAAGCTCGGTCTTGATTATTCAATTTTTGTTTTTATCTTTTATGTCATCAAAGACACAGTTGGAGCTCATCACACCATGCCTTCACTTGATGAGTTTTCTTCTCAACTCATTCAAGAGAAAACCAATTTGGTTCAAGTGGGTTGATTGAAGTCTTCCAAATCACATGATATTGTTGCTTCTCGAGGCATCACAGATCATAAGGATTCACATGGCAAAGGAAAGAAACATAAATACAAGGATTCTAAGTCACGTGAGCAGCCCAAGGATACACAATCACATGATTGTTCAAATTCTTCTACCTCTTCTAAGAGGTCATCATTAAAGAAGGATAAGTCAAAGTATGCATATTGCAGTAAGATATGACATTACGAACATTAGTGTTATGCAAAGAAGATTGATGAGAAAACACATCTTCTCTTGAAGCACAATATTGTATTGCCTTCATCTAGTACATCTTATTCTATCACTTTAAAATATACATAGTCTAGGTCATCCTCTATGGTATATAGTGAAGATAAGATGGAATATGGCGTAGAACCTCTCATTGTATGGCATCATTTGAGGGTATGCTCTCTTCTTTTCAACATAATTCCTTTCCACCTATTTTTATGGGTAATAAAACTTACATTAGTGTTAATGGGAGTGGTTTTATTTAGGTTGATGGTGGCACATTCAATGATATTCTTTGTGTCTGTTCACTATCTTCCAACCTCCTTTCCATTTATGAGATTACTCGGTAGGATAGGAAAGACAGTTGAGTTCACCCCTTAACATATCATCAACATACAATGCAATATATAGGAAATGATCACCATCAAATGTATAATAAATACAATAATCTGATTTAGAACATTCAAATCCCAAACTCAACACATATGTATCAAATTTCTGGTACCGCATCCTAGGACTCTGTTTGAGGCCATACAAAGATTTCTTTAATTTACAGACCAAATTACTTTTAACTTTCACCACATAGTGCTCTGGTTGTGTCATATAAATATCCTCCTCCAAATCATCATGAAGGAAAGTAGTTTTCACATCCATTTACTCAACCTCAAAATCATAAGCAGTAACAATAGAAAGAAAAAATCTAATGGATGTCATTTTGGCAACATGAGAAAATATCTCACCATAATCAACACCCTCAAACTAAGAGTAGCCTTTTGCAACCAACCTTGTTTTATACTTCTCAATGCTTCCATCTGAACCAATCTTTTTCTTGAACACCCATTTGCAACCAATAGGATTTCATCCTTCAAGCAATGGTACAAGATCCCATGTATCATTCTTTTTCAAAGCTTTCATTTCTTCTTCCATAACAATGTTCCAAGATTCTGCATCATTCATACCTAATGCCTCTTCTATAGATTTTGGTTCATCCACATTAGTATTCAAAGAAAAATAACATCTCCAATCATCAGGTGAATACCTTTCAAGTGGTTGACTATGTCTTGTAGACCTTCGAACAAGTTGAGTTGGAGGTTCTTCCTCCTCTTCTGAAGATTCAGAGCTAGATGAGCTCTCCTCAACTTCTTGCCTATCTAGGGGTCTTGATTCAACTCTTTCAAGTGTAGAAGGGAATTTAATCACGTCTTCCTTTTTAGTCTATTTTGGCTGCAATGTAATAGAAGAAGACTTAATTTCTCTAAAAATAACACTTCTACTATGAATTACTTTTTGTGCAATAGTGTCCCAAAGCTCGTATCCTTTCACACCATAATCCTACCCATTGAAGATACATTTCACGACCTTGTTCTCCAACTTTGTCTGCTTCTCCTTTGACACATGTGCATATGCCTTGCAACCAAAAACTCTAAGATATCTCAATGAAGGATTGTGACCCGAACATGCTTTCATAGGTGTTTTATCAACAAGAGTTGATGTAGGAGACCTATTAATAAAGTAGCAAGCAGTAGCAACAACTTCATCCCAAAACTTTTGATTTAGACCAGCACCACTCAACATACTCCTAGCCTTCTCCATCAGCACCCTATTCATTTTTTCTACAACTCTATTATGTTGTGGAGAATATGGAGTTGTCTTATATCTATTAATGCCATAGTCTTTACAGAATCTATCAAAATCATTAAAGCAAAATTCATCACCATTAGTAGTCCTCAAACATTTAATTTTCTTTCCAGTCCATAAGTCAACCATTGCTTCAAAAAATTTAAATCAACTGAAAACTTTATATTTACTTTTAAAAAAATATAGCCATGTCCTTATACTAAAATCATCAATAAATGAAACATAATATGTGGATTTTCCAATCGAAGGAACATCTATAGGACCAAACGCATCAGAATGAATAAGATCCAAAATACCACAAGTTTTAAGAGAACTCAAGTAAAACTGAACGCGGTTTTGTTTTTCATAAATGCAATGCTCACAGAAATCAAAATCAAGATTACAATCATTCAAACCTTCAACAAGTTTTTTTATTTTTCAAGGTCCTTAGACCCTTTTCTCCAATGTGGCCAAGCCTCCAGTGCGATAACATAGTCTTCTTTGTAGGTAAATTTGCTTCAAAAGAAAGAGCACCCTTAGGTACCCAAAAGCCATTTCCATATGTTGAAGGTGAAACCCTCAAATCTTCCAATGAAGTATCCATATATTTACTTTTTACAAAAGTTCTATTACACTCAACAATGTATGCATCTAACTTATACAAAGTGTCGAATTTGACACCTCTAGCAATCACCATAGCACCCTTAATCATCTTACATCCTGCTTCAAAAAAGACTACCTACACACCCGCATCTATGAGTTTTCTCACAGATAATAGGTTTCATTTTAATCCAGGGATATGCAGCACACCATTAATCCTTTTTATTCTACCATCAAAAAACATGATTCTAACTTTACCTTGACCAACAATGTCTAAATGAGAATCATCACCCAAGTACACCTTACCTCCATTTAATTCTTCATATTCAAAAAAAACCAATCTCTATTGTAATTCATATGAAAAGATGCACCTGAATCAATTAACCAGGCATCATTACCTGCATGAGTCGCCAAAGATACAATGAATGCATCACCATCTTCCTTCTCGAACTTGGAATTATAATCAAACTTTTTCTTTTTCTTCTTATTTTCTTCTTCGCAGTCCTTATGGATGTGACCCAGTTTACCACAATTCTAGCAAATGACTTTGGACTTTCCATGAGATTTTGATCTCCCTCTGGATTTGGACTTATCATGCTTCTCATTCTTCTTGCCTTTCTCTATAGGTCTTCCACGAATAGTTAGGGCTTCTTTTGAACTAATAGATACCTTCCTCCACATCTCTTCACCAAGTAGGGAACCCACCACATCTTAAGATTTCAAAACAACAGAAGTACTACCGATAGCCATAACAAGAGAATTTCATGAATCAAGCAGAGAACAAAGCAAGATCTAGCATTTATCCTCTTCATCCATCTTAACACCCACATACCAATTGAGTCACCAACATATTGAATGCTTCCAGGTGGTCTGGAATTCATCCACCCTCTTCCATCTTCAAGGAATATAACTTCTTCCTTAATAAAATTTGATTTAATAAATATTTCGCTTGATATATTTTACCAAGCTTAGTCTGTATCTTCTTTGCAAATTTTTCTTCATGAACATTGATCAGAACAGAGTCTGCCAAGCACAGTCTAATTGGACCCTTGGATTTTTGGTCCATAAGATCATACTGAGCCATCATAGTAGGATCTAAGGGTCTTTGGATATTTGCATCAACAACATCCCATAGATCTCGATCTATTAGCAGATCTTCCATCTTCAGCTTCCACATCTCAAAATTCATTCGATTAAAATTTCTCCACCTCTATTCTCCCTGATGAACTTGCCATCTAAAAATTTCTGCAACAAGATCAAAAAGTGTCTTCTTCACAAGATCCCACTCAAATCTGGTTTAGTTCAAAAAAAAACCCAACAACCCACAACTAAAACCAAAGGTGATCAGGCTCTGATACCACTTGTAAGGAAGTTAAGTAGCGGAATAACTTCCTACACTAACCTTGAGAGGAGGGCAATACAAATTTTTTTACAGATTGTCACAATAGTTATAGAAAACATAAATAGACATAATAACATTCAAACCATAACATAGTGATTTGTGTGGGGAAAACCCTTTCGGGAGAAAAAACCCCACACTCCAAAAGCTGCCCAATATATTATTCAGCAATAAAAAATAGATTACAATATACTTGCAAAGCAAGCTCTTTGCAAGAGTACCACTAATCAGAGATTCAGAGGTAACTCAATAGACATAAGACTCTTACACACAACCTCTATCTCACACACTCATATATAGGAGATACAATACAAGAAACCGTCAAATGGTATTATAAAACCATGGGCTAAAACCACCCAATAAGGTGTAGTCAACCTTATCTCCCTTCTAGATGCTCTATGGCATGTTAAAACACGCATCAACACGTGTCCCTCCCTTTTCCAACTCATTTAAATGTTTAATGTATTTTATATTTCCTATTTCAAGAGTAAAAAAAATTGGAGGCCATAACTTGGGAACCGTGTGTCCTATTGACGAACCGTTTGAAAAGTCAGAAAGCTCATGAAGTTCTCTATTGCTTCATAAGATACTATACCTCTTATGCCCACTTTTCAATGTGTTTTGGGGCCTCTAAATTCCTCAAAATTAAATTTAAACCTTTCATTGCACCCCTCCAAAACAAAAAAAATAATATCTTGAAAAATAGTTGTGATCTTGCGATGTAACTTTACCGGAATGCTTATCTATCCAACCAAAAGATTCAGGGAGAATTTCGCACCATTTCATGCTCAAATTAAAACTTACTATAAATAGTAACCTCATGTAAATGCAACGTTGAGACACCATTTTTCCTAAGAGAACTTGTGACCATTAGAAGAAGGAGGATGAATCTTACACATGAGATCGAGAACCCACTGACAGAAAGACCTTTTAGATGTCTATGGTTGTATCTTTTGGGTAGGTTCATGTATGAGATTACCATGAATTTGACACTTCTTTCACTTCTTAGCAAACTAAAAAGAATCTTTCTCCATAGTTGACCAATAATAGCCCAATCACATGAGTTTCTTCGGAAGAGTAGGACCACTTGAATGAGTGCCACAAATACCTTCATTAACTTCTTTGAAGACCACCTTAGATTCTTCATGTTCAAGACACCTTAGTGAAGAACACAAATGGACACTGAGAGGGGGGGGTGAATAAATGTATTTCAAAACTTTAAGTTCAATGTGAAGATTTTAAGGATGTAATGCAAACATAAACATAAACACACACACAGAAGAACACATCACATAACACTAGATATGCGAGGAAAACCTAATGTGGGAAAAACCTCGGTGAGAATAGTTGCTAGAGTCTACTGCTCCAATCCAAACTCACAGTAAATAATATTTTATAATGTTTAGGGCACCAATCCAAGGAGCACCAACCCCTGATTTTATGAGCACCAACTCAAAGGATCACCTACCCCTACTCTAAGCACCCACTCAGAGATTTACAATGATTGTTCAAGTTTATAATGCAATGATAAAGCCCCATTACAAATGAGTTTTCTAACACTTACGAATTTCTCATATCATGAGAATGACTTTCTCTACCTGCTGAAATTTTTCCTTTGTTTCTCCTCCTTCCTTTGATTATCTTCTTCTCTTTGCTACAACATTACTCTCCAGAACACTATGTTCTTACTCTACTTTCTCTTGGCAGAAACACACTATATATCTCTCTCAATACTCCACTGCCACAACACACCTCTCTTCAGCACTTTCTAAAAAAAAAATCGACTAGTGGAGATATCTACATTTCTACCTCTGTCTCTGTCTCTACAACCACACCTACCAAATATTGAATCACATTTACAACTACTGTTGGATTAGATCTACTCTATACACATCATAATTTTCTTCTACTACAGACTGGAATATTTTATTCAAGTCAATTGTCTTGGGGGTCTGCAACTCAAGAGATTTTATTCTCTGTCCTAAATATGATCTCATACTTGTCGCTTGTATTAAATGCATCCAAACTTTCTTTTGATCATTCTTTGTACTAAGATTACTAAGTTTAGTAATCTTTTTCTTCCCAAAACAATCTGCAATCCTTCCTCGAGCCACACAACCTACCTGCAAATTGGTTGCCATTAATGTGTTTTCCATCCTCTGTCGACCTATTCTGAAAAGATCGACAACTACCACACTAGAATCCACCATCACCGACTTATGTGTATCTGATATCTTCTTCGACCAGACAAGGAGCCATATCTCTCCATTTCCTTTGTCCAAATCATTTGGTCAAGATTGGTTAACCACCATGTAGATCATTTTTTCCTATCGACATGTTCAGCCTCCAAGTCACTTGGTCAATCCTCGTATATCATCCACGTGGACCTCTGAGTATATAGGCTTTCAGACATGACTGCAAATTCGGTCACAATATTCATTTTTTTCGGCAAAATACCCTTTCATCTTTCAGACAAGTGTCCTTTGATTTGCTCCGTACATGCCATGTCATCGAGTCAAACTTGGTCAACACCCATGTGGACTATCAGGCTGCTCAAATTCATTAAACTTCATATTGTGGCTAACCTTCATGTTATACTCCTTGCATGTATGTTCTACTCAAGCGAGATAAGCTTTTGTTTGATCTCAATAAGCCTTCCTCTTTCTTTGTTATCCCACACCACATTAGCATAGTCTCTTAACCCATGCGGGATAAGCCTTTGTCTTTTGCCTTATTGCTTTCTTATCTCGCGACCTTCTCCTTATCATCGCAAGAACACATAGGATAAGCTTTGTCTTCCCTTAACAAGCATTTTATTCTTCTATGTTAGCCTACACAACATTTTGTGTGTCTCTCAACCTATGCGGGATAAGGTTTTCCTCCTTTGCCTTTGCTTTTCCTTATCCTGCAGGCTTCTTCACATCTTGGTCACACGAGATAAGCAGGCCCTTCACTTCCTTTTTTTTTCTTATCTCGAAGGCCCACTGGCATCATCCTCGTCTCATGCAGGATAAGTGCCTCCAAGCAATCATCCTTCGATTTCTTATCTCGCGAAACCTATCTCTCTTCAAGTTTGCACGACGCGAGAGAACAGGGTGTCTTATTTGCCCTTGTACATTGTTATCCCACATGACATTTTGTTAGCATCTTAGATTGTGCGGGATAAGGGAATATGCAATATTCCCTTTGATTTTTTGTCTCGCGCGACATTTGTTGGTCACTTTTGACACCGCAGGATAAGAGGGAACATCTCTCCGCTTTGACCTCTTTTGACTATCTTATCCTAGGCAACCATCATTGATCACTTTTGATAACATGGGATAAGAGGGACCACTTTGTTCATCAAACTTAAGTTATCCTGTACGACAAGAACATGACCTTTTCCACAATGCAGGATAGTGAGTAGTGTCGCTTTTGTGTTATCCCATGAGGCATTCAATGCTCAACCAACATGTTGTAGGATAAGGGGAACACCAATTTCTTTTCATTAGAGTTATCTCACACGGTCTCTTCCTTGCTCATGAACACAACATGGAACCCATGGATACACGTAAGCCAAATAATTGTTGCCATGTGGAAATCATGACATACCAACCACAACACATGACTCTATGACTGTTGTTGATATGTGAAGATGATGAATCTGGTCGAAACCCCTATAGCATAACACGACGTGTTACGTGTGACTACTTCCTACATCACTGCAACCTCCCTTGACATCCTTTTGACATCAATGACAGTAATGCCAACACTGAGGAGAGTACCATCCAAACCTCATCGATAAAGTGTGTTAGCAATGATGGTATAACGAGCGGATTGTCAAATAAAGTTTCATTTTTTAATTTTTTGATAGGTCAAGGGGAAGGTTATTATCTTTCAAGTAAGTATAATTTGACCATAACAAGAGGAATTGTGTCCCACTAGGTGGTAAATTATTTGGGTATCGAGGCAATCATAGGCTTGATGAAACAATTCTTCCACCAGGAAATCATTATGAGCTTGGTGTTTCTAGGTCTATAGAAGAGAAGCAATTATCATCATAGCATCTGCAGCTTTGTTGTCGGACCTTGGAATTTGTTCAAATGTGATTTCAAAAAATTACTTCTTGAAGTCATCAATTATCCTTTTGTAAGGCATCAATTTGTCATCTTTTGTCTGATATTCATCTTTGACTTGATTAATTACCAGTTGAGAATCCCCATAAACATGTAGCTCTATGATATTCCATTTGATAGCCATTTTGATACGAATAAATAATGCCTCATATTTTTCCATGTTGTTGGAGCAAGGAAACCTCAATCTATATGACTTCAGGATTGTATTTCCTTAAGGTGTTATGAACAATATGCCAACTCATGATCCATGTTGAGTATGAGATCCATCAAAATACAATTTTCATGTTTGCTTTGTAACTGTGAGAACATCTACATTTGGAAATTCAGTGTGCAAAGGATTGTCATCACGCAATGGTGCTTCGGCTAGTTGATCTGCTATTACTTGACCCTTAATAGCTTTTTTGTCTACATACTCAATATCAAATTCAATCAAGATCATAACCCGCTTTGCTAATCTCCATGTTAGCATTGTTTTACTAAAAAGATACTTTAATGGATCTATCTTAGCTATCAACTTGACTGAATGTGTCAGAATACAGTGTCGCAGTTTTTGAGACACGAACACTAGTTGTTTAGGTGTCATTTTCCTTTCTTACTTATAAGTTGTTTTGTTTAGTCCAAAACCTACTCCCTTCTTATCCTTGACATGTTGGGAAGGAAGCTATATAGGTTCTAGAATACCTTCTTTTCTTTTTCCTATAGAACCACTATAGTCATATCCTATTTTTTGCACGATATGAAATCCTTTTCCATATTGTTTTGTTGGTATGCTGACATTGTTTACTTTTTGTTGGGCTTCCTCTTCATCTTTGTATAGCCACTTTAGAATTTCTTTATCTTCAATTTCTTCAAATTGAGTCCTCGCTTTGATAAATGATCCATCAAATATTTTTAGTGGTTTTAAAACCGATTGTTGCTTTGACGTTGAAGTTTTCCCATACGATCTAGGAAAAAGTGGCAAACCTGATAAAGAATATTCTCCTATTTCTTTATGCTTCAATTGCATCTTTTTCTCAAAATTTTCCATAGTGGATGTAAATGAACTCTCCTTAGGTGGTGAACTAGAAGAAGATGCTTCTATGTTATGGAAAAAAATGGCATCTATTATAGGTTTGACCATGTTACAATATTGAAAAGGGTTTGAATCTCCACCAATTGTAAATTCTTCATCGTTGAAAGGAAACTTCAAACATTAATGATAAGTTGATGGAAAAACTTGCATATCATGGATCCATGGTTTTCCCAAAAGTATGTTGTAAGATAGATTCAACTCTAAGACTTGACACAGTGTATCCTTTTACATGGGTCCCACTTTGATTGGAAAACCTGCTATTCCTTTAGAATAACGTTCTTCTTCATCATATGCCTTTATTGTGGTCCATTTCCGAGGATCAACTACATTTTCAGAAAATCCTAAAGCATGAACAAGACTTAATGAACAAATGTTTAAACCAACTCCTCCATCTATTAGGACATGTTTCACTCACATTTTATGAATAAGGACTTCAATATGAAGAGCAGCATAATGTGGATGTTGTAGAGACATATCATCATCTTCTGTAAAGGATAAACAATGAGTTGTTAAATGTCCCACCTTGGCTTGGAATTAATCAACAACGAAATCATTAGGGACAATGGTATCCAGTAGAGCTTTTTCTAGAATATCTTTGTGTCAGTGAAAGTTTTAAAATCTCTAATATGGATATTTGTGTGGGTGTCTTTTACAATTTATCCACTATGTTGTATTGTTTAGAAGTGGATGGCACATCATTTGGTGGACCCCGCAAAGTTACCTTAGCTTTACTTCTTGTGATTGCATTTGCAGGTTCAAGTTGTTGTTTCTCTTTAACCCTAATGACATTGACCACATTGTCATAAGTGTGAGCATAATTGACCTTTTCTTTTATTTTGTTATCTTTTGATGTTGATGATTCACCCTTTTCATAATTTGGAAGTGAAGTTTTAAATGCAATATGTGCCTCATTTTTTTTAGGTCCATCCACAGTTATTACTTCATTATCTATCAAGTCTTGGATAAAATCTTTCGATATTTGACAATAATTCATTTTATATCCCTTCTAAGGTAATCACAATAATGATTGTCATTCCACCATGCTAGTTTGACTTTGGGCTCAAAATCTCTTGCTTCTGGTAATGTGATCAATTTATGTGCAAGAAGTGTTTTCAAAGCCGATTCAAGTGGTTCCCCAATAGGTGTAAATTTTCTATGAAATTTGGTGGAGGGTGGTTGAGGTTTGTTGTTGTCTTGATTAACCACCGTTGTATGACTTGATAGATTGAAGATGGGGTGTTTTGGTTTTATGTTATTTGCATCAACCACCCCATTGTTGACAATGTTTATATTTCTTGTCTAAAAATTTGGTTTACCGTTGGTGTTATTTGTAATGTTACCAATGTGTATTGGTGGGTGAAAAATGTGTGAATGATAGATCAAAAGGAAAACTACCCTTTCCCTAAGAAGCGATGAGAGTTTCACTACGGATTTCTCTTCAAACACTTTTCACTTATTACATTGGAAGAGGAGAGGAGAATTAACTAGATTCAACCTTCAAAGAAGAAGATAGAATTCTGAGTGAAATGGGAATGATAAGCTAATCCCCTCTTTCTATTTGAAATGGAAAGGAATTTATTGAATTATATAGTGTAAAAGTGACAAAGAACTTATTATAACTTAAGATTGGAATATGGGATGAAGTTGTGCACCTGGATCTAACAGTAATATGTCAAGACAAAGTTGCCTTGTGAATTTGAGGAAAAGTTTCTCGGACCATGGAGGGAATGTACACGGTCCTCCAAAAAATCTACGAAAAGAAAAGGGTTTTTCCACCTTTGTAAATGGAGCCTGAATCTGAAAGTACAACTATGCAACCTGCAAACAACACACAGAAAAGAGAGGAAAATGGGTTGGGATTGGGGGTTTGCCTTTAGGTCAAACCCCAGTTTTGAAATTAACCAAGTAATGAAAGAAATTACTTACAAGCAGATGTAAATGAAAGACTAAAATATAAATCACCTCAAGGGAATTTGTGATATCAATGTTGATAGAAATGCTTGTGTGGAATTGAATGTTGGAAACAATCTCCTATTCAATGGTTGAATCCTTGACTTGAATGCAACACCTATCCTTGAAGGGAGACTTGAGAATGCTCAATGCTAGAAAAGGAATGCTTGAATTCTCTTGAACGCTTGATCGCAATTTTATCCAACTTGACCAACTTACAACTTCAACTTATGCAAATGAGAGAACAAATGTCCCTTAAATACATTTCAATGAATTTGATTTTCGTCACAGGCCAACACCAAGGGAGTTTTCTCGCTCACTGCACAACTTACAATGCATTCTTATGAAAGGGCTTGCCCCAAAATAGGGTAGGGACAGGGGCACCATGCCCCTGTCCTACCCCTTTCTCTAGGGCAGAGTGTAGATAGGGTGGTGCGGAGGCCAAGGGAGAAGCAGATTTTGATGGTTGATCAGTCTCAAGTCTCTAATCGGGCTAGAGAATTCAATCTCATGTGCGTGAGGACCCTAATGCAGTCGAAAATTGCTAGGGTCACAATTTTATGACACTAGATTTAGCCCCCACTTTAGCGAGAGTATGAGTGTACGCCAATACTACCAATAAAGTACAAGGAAACAAGATTGAAAGACTTTTACCACATCAATGAGGCAAGATGTGCCAAGCCCCCAATGGACTTAGGATCTTACAACTTTGATTGACAAAGTAAAAGGGAAGATCGAGAAGGGGAGAACCATTACTGCAAGTAGCAAAGATCCCCTCACTATGAGTCATGAAAGCAAGGATACAAAAGATTACAAAGAAAAAGAAAGTTCACTAAGTAATTCTAAGTAACAAGAAGGAAAATATGAGTGAAGTGTATGCCCCCACATTAAAGAGATCGTGCGTGCCTTATCGAGAGCGATTGATTTAAGGTAGGATACACCCAAGATAGAGAGATGAGAGGGAGCATGTTATCACAAGGATTTAGCTCCCAATCGACGAATAAACCCAAGGATAATGGACACAAAATATGAGGTGTGAGGTAGTTTCACTTTCCTCGAGGTCAGTATGTTGTATGATAACTCATGTATATCATATATGTATGTGCATATAATAATTGTCATTCCCCAAAGAAGGACACTACCTTCGAAGAAAGGGAAGAGAGGATATCTTTTGAGTCAACATGAAAGAGACCAAGAAAAGATCTCAATGCTTTTCATCATCCCCAAGTAGACATTTAGGGAACAATAGAAGAACATGGATACACATAGAAGAATGGTCACAAAAGAGCAAGAAAGGAGATAGAGAGAAGATCTACAATGCTAATATTGCTAATCTAGCACAACATCTGCCTCCCGATCTTGCTGATCACTATTTTGAGAAGGCAAGAAACATGCCAGAGGAGCGACATCAAGCACATCAGATGGAGCTATCACAAGATCCAAACAAGGACTATTCTCATGTGGTAAGTCACTTTGTTCTACTCAAGGAGCTAAGATTAGGGTTTGTGAAAATTCAGTTGATAAATGCTTGTCCACATCAACATATTCATACTCACTATCTAATGCATTAGGAGTTTTATTGTCATCATGAATAGCATTTTCACCCATTTATTAATCAAAGTTTAGAGAAAGAGGAGAAAGAATACGAATAGGAGTAAAACCATCACATGTTTTGTGCAACTTATGATTTGGAGATGTAGGTTGAACATCTTGCTTAGGAGAAAAGGGAATCATGTCAATTGTTGCAATCTGAGGACATTGAGTATTTTGAGGGATAGCTTCACGGGCTCGAACATGGCGTTCTCTTGCATAACGATTCTGGAGAGTCTTAGTGGAAGGTTGAGAAGGAGGAGGAACACTTGAAAAAGTGGGTGTATACACATAAAAATTGGCTATGAGCAATTAAATAAATATTTATTTAATAATTATTCTTCTATTAAATAGTTAATTTGAAAAGATTAATTTATTTAATTTATTTTCATGTCTTTCTATTAATTAATTCATCTTTCCTATTCCTCTAATTAATTAAATATCTAATATTTAATTATCCTTTTAACCAAGTTAATTAAATATCGAATATTTAATTATCTCCTCCAATCAATTAAATATCCAATATTTAATGGTCATTCTCTTATCCTATAGTCTCAAATATTAAATAATTCTCAAAATTATTTAATCCATTTTCCAACTCACCCTCCATCTCCACTTCATCTTCCCTTTGCCAACTCATCAAACATGTGGCTAAGGAAATTAATATTTCTTAAATATTAATTCATCATTTATCTTCAACTTCCAAATTTAATGAAAATTGTGTACGTACACATATTTCATAACCATTTCCTATATTCTCTCCAACACCCCCTACATCTTAGGAAGGACTTGAGTCCACTTGTCCTCTCATGCCTAAATTTCCTCCAACCATCTCTAGATTCTCTCGGTCAGCAACCCAATCAAGGTGAGATGAGTGACACTTGTCTTCTCCTCCCCCCTTTCTCTCAACCTTCACCTTTGCTCACAGCCATTCAAATCTGTAGATCTAATCATGATCGTTGATCTAAGCCACATCATCTAATCCTCTCAAAGTCTATAAAATGAAGAGCTTCAGTTGAGAGAGAGTTAGTCTTCAAATCAATCATATGCATCTGTGAGTTTTTGAAGCAAATAGAAAATAGAAAATAGCAATTATCATATAGTATCATATAATATAATCATTTTAGCATAATCATGTAGTATTTGCATATCATAGTATCAGTTAACTACAAGTTATCAGTCCATTCTTCATATGCCATCTTGGAAGCCATCAGTGCATTGTCTGAGAGCACACCATCTACAACCAGGAACAGTGGAGTTAGGACACAATGGGACATAAACCATGAAGGTAATATTAGTATTTTATTTCATATGTACTTCATGTAGTTTCATTGATTGAATTTGGATTTCCTGTATTCATTTCCATTTGTATTTTGTGAAACTAACTTATTGCAGGTAACATTCTGAGGATGAAATTCAAGTTGACACATTTTGGCACCCACCATGGGGCCCATGGACCTCGCATATACTTTTAAAAATCTCGCAGAAAGTTAAATTAACACATTTGTAATGCAAATCCACGCATGTGTGAATTCTAACAACGCTTTTGTTCCGCAGGTTAGCGCATTTGCCTTCTAGGTTAGCACATTTGCACTCTAGGTTAGCGCATGAGCATTCTAGGTTAGTGCTTTTGTCTTAAAGTCTGCGCATTTGCATTACAGGTTCGCGCATTTGTTTCTTAGCTTAGTGCATATGTCAAAGAAATAGTGCTTTTGTATCCATAGAGCAGCACTTTTGTAGTCTAGGTTAGCGCTTTTGATCTGCAGGTTAGCTCTTTTGAGCAAAAGGATATCTCATATGTTAGATTAGTGCTTCTGTTTATAAAACTAACAAAATTTTCTTGCAGGTCCGAATGTCCAAGAAATCAAATTTTACATCTTACTAACATGCATGTGCAGGATGGTATTTAAGACAAATTTTATGCATGTCATCATCTAGTTAATTAAAAGTCTTGTTTTGAGAAGTAACATATCATATCTTGTTCATCTAGTTTAACTAAGAGAATGAATTGACAACATGCAACTTGCATTTTTAATATTTTCTCTAGAATATTTGCACATAGACTTTTAAGAGGGCTAAAATAAACATCATGCTTGTTGGAGAAACATCTCCAAATAGGACTTAGCCAACAATTGCTTTGAAAAGGTTAAAAAGAACGCTTGTATTTTGTGTATCGAAAGTGGTAGGTATATGCTCTCCCCTTAATTGGGTGACCAAAAAGCCAAACCCACTCTTTTAAGCTTTCTTTACTTTCAAGCAATTAAATCTTTTAGAGGGTCTGCCTTCCCAAGCTGCCTTGAGGGGGCCAGTGAGAGGGGAATGACCTAAAGTGGAAACAAGCTAATATCGAGTCCTTCCAATCCACTATAAATAAATCGTGTTTGTGACAAAAGTCCCAAACAACATGTGCTGATAAGTTCATACCGACACTATGTTTCCCCATAAACCCTATGGAGCGTAACCTCTATAGGTTGGGAACCTTCTGTATTTATAGAGATAAAAGTGCCACATGTATGGCCACATGACTAGAAGCCTTTACTAAAAACCACTTGTACTAGTTGCCAAAATCCTTCTAGTTGTTGGCACAAGAGGTTGGACCTCTGAAGCGGCTCACACACATACGATTCCTAGTAGAGATATAAAGTTTTCCATGGGGAGTTTTCATGGAAACTGGTGCTTGGTTGCCTCGAAGAAGTGAGTGCTGAGGGTGGAGCCAGTGGGGTCAAGCATCTAAATATCCACTTTGAATAGCGTAGCCTCAGGGGAAACCCCACGTGAGATTCAACAACTATTGTCTCAGCCTGCCATAGGGATTGTACTTGCTTGTGCATTTTGTTTATTAGACATTGTGTCTTATATGTCTATAACATGTTCCAAATGGTCAAAAATTAAAGAAAATTATCATCTACAAGTGAGCAAAAATCCAACAAATTGCTGAAAATTTTTGATCAAAAAGAGTAATACAAAAAGCTTTCCAACACTTCAAATACCAAATCAAGATCAAAGAGTCAAACTATCAATATCAAAATAATTCTTGAAGTAGATTTGTCGCTAAAACATCACGTATTTTCAAACTAGCTCGAACAACTAGTTACTAATCCAATAGGTTATACTCAAAAGGTTCTATAAACATCAACATTTAACAAGCTATCGATTCAACCATCTTAAGTGCAAAAATCAACATCTTTGTCAAGTTTCTCATCAGGATAATCAAATCCTCTATCACGAAGCTTGATCAAATCTATACTAGGTTCCTAATCTTGGATATATCTTTCCTATTTTGAACCTAAGTTATATCAAAACCAAAATTGCACCAGCGTTGGAATCAAACAAACTTGTAAATTGTCAAATGCTTATATGAATTTTAGGTATCACCTTAAGAAAAGAAAACCTAGTTATAAAGCTACTCAGAAAAGGATAAGATTCTTGTATATCAATCGCAAGATCTTATTGAAACATAGGACATTCTTACACTATTTTCGTCACTACTTACGTGGCTATGGTACATAATTTGACGATGAAATTTTACAAGGACATGCTTTTCAACAAAGAGACGCTTTATCCGAACGAACAAACAATAGTGGTAAAATCAACAAGACATATCTTCCTAAACCAATAATCACTTATTGACTTTGTCCATTGTAAATTTCAAACAACTTTGAAATAATCACTTTCCAATTTGGACTAGAGCCCAACACGAACAACTTAGAAAACAACAACAAATGGAGGAAGAAGATACTCCTATATTCCAAACTTTTGGATTTACCGTTGTTGACGAAGAAGCAGTTAATAGCACCATTAGAGACCTTGAGCAAGATTTCAAATTTGATAGGCTAATGGAAAAATTGTTCGCAAAACAAAAAGAAAAATATCTCTTGATGTTGGCAAAATCTGGAGCTAAACTACCACAAGACTTTAACATAGAAAACTTGAAACAAGATGCAGAGGAAAGTAACACCCAAAACACAGATGAGCCAAATAACGAAGATGTGAACAAAGAAAGCAATGAAGAAGAAAGGAAAGAGAGGGATGACAAAAGAAAAGAGCATAGTGATAAGAGAACTCATGAAGATACAAGGAGAAACTATGTGGATAATCCATTGTCAAATCTTACTCAACAAATACAAACTCTACAACAACAGATACAAGACATGCAAAATGGGACAAGATCCAAGAAATATTCATTAGAAGATATATGCCCATATCCTTTTGATAAAAATCTGAGTATGATACTATTTCTGCAACACAGCGAGATTCCTAAATATGACAAATACGATGGAAAATCAGATCCTCAAGATCACATTAGGGAATTTTGTACTATGAGCATGGAATTTTCTCATGATGAAACTTACCTTATGCGTCTTTTTTCTAGGAGTTTAAATGGACAATCAATGGAGTGGTTTTCAAGATTACCATCTGGAATCAAATCCTTTGAAGAACTTGTGAATAGGTTTATTTCACAATACTCCTACAATATAAGGAATGAAATAACAATGCTGGATCTTTGCAATGTTAAGCAAAAGAATGGTGAATCCTTTATGATTTTCTTACAATGATGGAAACGCATGTTTAATAGGTATCCCCGAGATGTACCTGATCAAGAAAAAATGGACATATTCATTGATATTCTTATCAGTGAAATGAGTTATCGACTAAGGATGCAATGTCCTCCCTCTTTTGCCAAAATGATTGAGAATGGTCTGAAAATAGAAAATGCAATGGTAAAGAAAGGAGAGCTAAAAATTTACAATAATTCATACAACAACAACAACAACAACAACAACAGCAATGACAAACCCAAGTTTTGGTCAAAGAATAGGAATGTCAGAAATGAAGGGAATGACGATAATAGTACTACAAAACAACAACCAATTTTCAATCTATCAAGTCAAATCCCAAGCAATAACAATCCAGAAAACAATAAAACCAAGTCCTTTTTCTCCAATCCATGGAGGAAATTCACAAACATTGGAGAATCTTTGGAATCAGCTCTAAAAACTTTGCTTGCTAACAAATTGATTGTTTTGCCAGAAGCAAGAAGTTATGACCCACCAGTCAAGCCCAATTGGTGGGATGACAATCATTTTTGCAATTATCATTAGAATAAAGGACACCTAACAAATGATTGTCAGAGATTGAAACACCTTATCCAAGATCTAATCGATAATGGAACCATTACAGTGGATAGCCATAAGACAAACGAATCACACTTGGCTTTCAAAACTCCACTTCCAAATTATGACAAAGGTGAATCCTCCCAATTAAAAGATGATAAAGGAAAAGCCAAAGTCAATTATACTTATACATACGATGATGTGGTAAATGTGATCATTGTTAACAAAAATTCATCTTCAGAACCAATCAATGTTATCATGAGAAGCAAAGAAAAGGTCACCTTTCCAGGTATAGAAAAAGACCCAACACCCAATCCACAACAATATAATTTAGTAGAGCAATTACAAAGAATACCTGCTCAAATATCAATTCTATAACTTCTCAAGGTTTCACCTATGCATAAAGAAATTTTGGAAAAATCTTTAGTGGAAACAACAGTTTCAAAAGATTTGGATGTACATCAGCTCCAAAACATGGTAGGACACCTTATAGCTCCTCATTGCTTATCATTTTTTGAAAATGATGAGGCATCCTTATAACATCCTCACAACGCTCCTTTACATGTTTAAGTCTCCATAAATAAAACTCGGGTCAAATATGTGCTCATAGATGGAGAAGTTGGCTTAAACATTTGTGCATTAAGTTTGATAAAAGCTTTGGGATATTCAGAGAATGCAGTAGACCCAAAAAAGAAAATAACCATCAAGGCTTATGATGAAGCAGAATGTTCTTCTAAAGAAACTATTGTACTACCAATAAGGATAGGACCTGTGGAAAAGGATACATTGTGTCAGGTTTTAGATTTGAACCTCTCTTACAACATTCTTCTAGGAAGGCCATGGTTTCACAAGATGCAAGCAGTTCCTTCTACATATCATCAATGTGTGAAATTTCCTCATGAAGGAAAAGAAATCACTATAATTGCAGATTCTAGTCAATATTGCAATAATTTGAAACCAACACAAGATACAAGAGTTACACATAATAGAGAATCAATATATCCTACCAAAGAAATTCAAGCAAAGTTATGGGAAACTTTTGAAGAAAAGCTCAAGTTAATTGATGAAGGAATGGGAAAATATTCTTTGCATAATTTTCCACTTTCCCCTAAGTCATATAGAAAACCTATGGTATTCAATCAAAGCCATCAGAAAGATCAAAACATATGTTTAAAGGAACATTTGTTAGTGTTGGAACTCTTGCAGAGGAAAATGAAGACAAAGACATTCTCAGTTGGTTGTACAAGGATGAAGATAAAACTATAGCAACAGCAGAAGAAGTCAATATTCCCATAAAACAATATGGCAAAGGATATGAAATCATGCAAAAGATGGGATATGGAGGGAAAGGACCAATTGGTAAGCAACATCAAGGTATTTCAAAACCTATTTGTCTGCACTCACAATCCACATAAGATAAATCTGGGCTGGGATATCTAAAGTCTAATCAAAAGCAACATAATCATCAACAACGAAAATGGAGAAAGAAATCAGTTTCTAAAGAAGAAAATTGGCAAGAAAAGCTACATTAAGCGGCCGAAACAGTAACCAATAAACAAAAGAAGCAAGAAGAACATGAAAAGAAAGAGGAGGAGATTATCATCCAAGGTGAAGAAAAATCTTGTCAATAAGTTCTAAAAATACAAACAAAGGCAAAATCTGAACAAGATATTCCAAAAGCAGTAAATATAGAGATGACAGAAATTAGAGAACTTTTTGCACCATATGACATTCCAGTATGGTATAGTGGAGTAATCTTAGATTAGGATTCAGAGACAGATTCTAATGAATATGAATGGAGTCTAGATGCCTTATCCACTACATCAAGTAAGGAACACAATGAAGATCAAGCAGCTATCACGAAAGAAGACTTGTCTATTGCAAAACAAAAGACGAAGTTAGAAATAAGACAAGAGAAACTCAGAATTCAGAGAAAAAAGGCGTATGCAAAAAGAAAAGGGAATGACAAAGACAGAGAAGCAATGCCACAAGAAGTGCAAACAAAAGTCAGAAATGGAAAAACCATAGAAGAACTAAGAGATAGTCAAGTTGGATTGACTATTAGTCCAGAAGAAGTTGAGTTTGAAAGGAGACAAAATCTATTAGAAGAATCCACTTTACCATGTGCACAAATATGTCAACTTCTAAATACAAATGAGATCAATCAAGAAGGAATTTGTAGTATCAAAGATGTGCGCGTGGATATAATCCATTCATTTAAGGGACAAACGTCAGTTGAAGAACCACTTGAGTGTGAACTACAAAATGCTAATATTAATTTTGTTAAGACTAATTTGGAAACGCTTGAGAAAGACAATTCTCAAAAACATTTAATCTATGACAGTACCTATTCTACGCCAAGTTATGATCATTATGTCATCCAAACTGCTCTAAGGAGGAAAAAGGATGCTCTAAGGAGGAAAAGGAGGAAGATGTTATCCAAACTACGGTGGAAACACTCACCAATTTGATACCCGGTACAAACCTCCCCAGTACCAATTCCTCACTTGCCCAATTAAAGCTTCTATGTACAGTTGTGGAAGACTAGGTCCAAATCCTAGAAGAAGTTGTAGAAACAAATGCCAAAAAGGAGCATGAAAAGGCTCTGAACATTGCCTTGGTGAAGAAGTTGAATGAGCTTTGATCAGAACTTTAGAAGGCACAAAAGGACATCAGAGATGCAATGGATGAGGGTAATCTACTACTCAGCAAGATTTGTCAACCTCATTTATTCTATGATGATGTGCTCACTCAGAAGGACAAACTGCAGTCTGATATGCAGTCATTTATTAGCACCTTCAAGATGCCATATGATTCCTTCTCCACGTATGGACAAACTGCTCACCGGTTTCAACTTCAGTTTCAAGACTAGAGGCAGAGATAAGCAACCAGACACATAATTTGCAAGAACTTCAATTGGTCCTACTGCCAAGACTGCAAATTCTCCAGAAATGCTACCTCAATATAGATGCCCTAACAGTTACTCAAGAGATTAGTACCATGGATGCCATGGAGGAGCAGGTTTATCAGATGCAAACAGAGAATGAAGTTGCTAACTCATTGCTTGAATCATGGTATTTATCCATGAAGACATTTATGTAGGATTTTAAATCAATTTTTGACAAGTTTCACTCTTTATTGTCATAAACTTTTTAAATCAGTTTTTAATGCTAATGGAACAAGAGTTTGTTTTTTCAACTGTACTTTGTCATTGTTGGCAAAGGGGGATTAGTATTTTGTATTTAAAATTTTGATGCATGCTTTGCATACTTTCATATTTATCTCAGTAAGGAAGTAGTATACATTGTATTTTCTGCAAAAGGGATAGTGTATATGCTTAGGGGGAGTAATTTTACTTATCGCATAATTTTGTTGTAAAACACTTAGATGTCAAATTTTTTCCTAAGTGTTGCCATCAATGCCAAAGGGGGAGATTGTTTGCATTTTGATGATTATGTTGTGATTGTCATTGATGGACACACACTTGCTATGAGATCACTTTGAGAATGTATGAATTATGCTAAACCGGTAATTGTTCCAAACTGGTATCATGTTGTAGTCTTTAGACTACTGTTGTTATGCAGAAAGTGTTTACCGATCTCAAGCGGTATAAAGACCCAAGTGGCATGGAGAGATCAAGCGGTTTAAGGATCTCAAGTGAAGCAGAGCAAAGGAGCCATAAGCAGCAGTTATCTTTTTTCCAGTCTTCAATTTTTGTCAACCGGTAATCCATTAAACCGGTATTACTCTAAGTCACCAACCGGTAATTGGAAAGTTGGACAAACTGGTAATACTCTATGATGAGTTACCAACTGGTATATTTTTGTGATGAGTTACCATCCACCGACACTTTGACGGTGTTTTTGTGTTGTGTTATCAAATGTGTCTAGATACAATGAACCTAAGAACTTGTAATGAAATCCTATTGGACCGACATGAATTCAGATTCCTTTTAAGGACATCATGTATAGGGTTTTGAAAAAGAGAGCATGTGAGTATAGCTGTTAGGTTTTGTAGTGGTTGAAAGAAAACCTTTTGAATGTGCGATCTTAACTGAGAAGATCAAGTCTGTGAGTTGTAAACAGAGTAAGGAGTTATTGAAGATTGAAGTAATGCTGAAATGAATTAGCTATGAGCTACAATGGATCTAATCAAGCAGACTATGCCATTTGCTAGATCATTCACTTGTTGATTACTCACATCTTTGACAAGTTAGAAACCCTTAACCGGGTAGGCCCAGAAAAGCCTTTGTAAATCCTCTAACAAGGTGGTTCACATCTATGGATCTGAAATCCTCTCACAAGGTAGTCTTTAATCGGACTTATCTCCTAACAGAGATTGAGATTCCTAACAAGATCTGTTCTGGTAAAGAACATTGTATGACCTTAACCGGTCTAGTTACTATTCTGCAAATAGTTACTTGTGAGTTTCATCTCACCGTTGTTTTTCTCATTTGGGTTTCCATGTCAAAATCTCTTGTGTTATGGTGATTGTACTTCTATGGGTGAATGCATTATTTTCTATTTGGTTTGCATGTGTGTTAACTGGTTTGTTTGCTAAACTATTTTACCGGTTTACTGCTAGACTATTAAAGTGTTTAAGTATAGTATTTTTTGGTATACTAATTCACCCCCCCCCCCCCTCTTAGTATTCATCAAAACCTATCATGGAGATGGAGTCACCCAGGAACATAAGTCAATTATGATCTTTCCAAGGAAGGTTGCAATCAATCAGGAGATTTGTTTCTCAGTTGGTCGATAGATGTCTTCCATTTACCCATTTTCTACATAAAAATGTTCCATTCAAATGGGATCTAAAATGTGAAGAAGCTTTTTTGCAAATAAGAGAATATCTTATGAGTCTTCCAGTACTGATATCGCCAGCCAAAGGGAAACCATTGGTACTCTATGTCTCTACAACAAGTGTATCATTAGGCGCTCTCCTAGCTCAACATGATGATGAAGGAAAAGAAAGAGTAGTTTATTATATCAGCAGAATACTTGTTGGCTATGAATTAAATTATTCCTCAATTGAACAGATATGTCTAGCAGTTGTATTTGCAACTCAGAAGCTATGAAATTATATGTTGATTCATTCTGTGAAACTAATAGCAAAGATATATCCTCTCAAATATTTGTTGAGCAAGTCAACATTGACAGGGAGACTAGCCAAATGGGTTATGATACTGAGTGAATTTGACATAGAATATGTTGACCGGAAAGCTATCAAGGGACAAGTCATACACCTTTACAAAATGACATGCCTTTTGCACATTGAATTTCCTGATGGAGATATCTTGACAGTGAGTACAAAATTTTGGGAATTGTACTTTGATGGTTCTTATACTCAATATGGATCAGGCACATGAATATTTTTCATCACACGTCAAGGACACACAATTCTAAAATCATATAAACTGCGATTTCCATGCACCAATAATACTGTAGAGTATGAAGCATTGGCTATAGGGCTTAAAATGGCCATTGAATGGAATGTCAAAGAACTACATGTCTATGGTGATTCACAACTTATCATTAATCAAATAAATTATGAATATCAAACAAAGGATGATAAGCTTATGCCATACAAACAACTAGTGGAGGAGTCTAAAGGACACTTTAAAGAAATCACATTCACCCAGATTCCCAGAAATGAGAATAAAGAAGCAGATGCAATGGCTACAATAGCATCTCTCTTACAAAATAAAGAGAATCAACAGTGTTACAAATTTCTCATGGAAGATATCTTAACCCCTACCTTCTAATCCTAGCATACCTATCGAATTTTCCATATATCAGGAACTAATCAATCCTTATACGGTCATACCTACCAATATTTGAAAGATCATATCCTTCCTCTTGAATTATCTTGTAATCAAAGAAGAAACTTTATGCTTCAGTCCTCTCGCTATACCATTATTGCTGATATACTATATAGGCATAGTCTAGATGGTACATTGTTGAGATGTCTTGTGAAAGATGAATCTGAGAGAGTTCTTAATGACATTCATGCAAGTATTTGTGGTACACACTCAAGTGGTTTAACATTGGCTAAGAAACTTATTCGTATGGGTTACTTTTGCCCTAATATGGAAAGAGATTCATTCACCTATGCTAGAAAATGTAAACAATGTCAGATCCATGGAAATCTCATTCATGCTCTAGCACAAGAGTTATATCCTATGACGGGATCATGGCCATTTTCACAATGGGGCCTTGATTTGGTAGGAAAGATCAATCCCTCATCTTCTAACGAACATAAGTTTATTCTGATTTCTACTGAATATTTTACTAAGTGGATTGAAGCAATTCCTTTAACAACAGTAACAGGAAAACAAATATCATCATTCATCTTGAATTATATAATCTATCGCTATGGAGTTCCTATGACCATTATCACTGATAATGGAAGACCATTCAAAAATCAAGATGTGAAAGAGCTATGTGAACAGTTCCATATCCAACATAGGTTCTCTACTCCATACTATCCACAAGGTAATGGTCAAGCTGAGGCATCAAACAAAACTATCTTGAAAATCTTGAAGAAAATAGTCAATGAAGCTGGAAAGGACTGGCACATTCAGCTAAATCAAACAAAACTATTTACCAAGTTCGGAGCCATAGAGGTGAATTCCTCAGAAGAGAAATAATTAGGCATAATCTCAATAACGTTAGAGGTATGAGAAGGCAAGGGATCAGTGAAAATCTTAAGATTTTGATTAGGAGGAGCTACTGATTTATTCCCTTTATCATTCACACCTGCCATAGATATAGTATTGTTATCAATTAAATCTTGAATCTTATTCTTCAATGTAAAAAATTTCTCAGTATCATGACCAGGCTGATGATGAAATTGACAAAATGAATTGTTATCAAAATAAGGGGATGCAAGTTTAGAAGGATCAACTAGTTTTATAGGAGGAAGTTTGATAACATTTTTGTGCAACAATTGAGACATAATACTATGTAAAGATTCATTCAAAGAGCTAAATTGTCTTTCTCTCTGGAAAAATTTAGAAATAGAAGGCACACCTATTGTAGCATTCACATTGTGGTTGTTGATTGTATCATTGAACTTGATGAAGCTTTTTGTTGGTTTGAAGTTTGCAAATGGTTGTTGAACACTCTCCCCCTTATCACTTGGAGCCATAGGAGTGGATTGCTCCATTTGACTGATAGCCAGTTGATAATTGTGGAGTGGTGTGCACAACTGCAGAAAGGAAGTAAACTCACACAAAAGAAGTTTTTCCCTGATATCTTTTTGTAAATTAGAAATAAAATTCTTTGAATATCATTATCACGTACATGAAAAGAAATTTGAGCACACAAATTCTTATATCTACCAATGAAATCATACATTTTTTCTTTAACACCTTGTTTACAATGCATTAAATCGATCCAAGTGATTTTAGGACCAATATTGTTTTGAAACTGTTGGATGAAAGCATTTACCAATTGTTGAATGGAAGTGATAGAATAAGAAGGCAAAGAGCAATACCATTGTAAAGCCTTATCTCTTAGTGTTCTTGTAAACAATTTTGCAAGCAATCTGTGATCATAGGCAAAATCGGTACACAAGGTTTGAAATGTTTTGACATGCGTGAGAGGATCACCTTTTCCATTATAGAGTTATAATTGAGGGATCTCAACATGTTTAGGTGGCACGAATTTAACAATATCAAGAGAAAGTGGACTCACAACATCAAAGGTGGGCACACTAAACTTGGATTGACTCATAGAAGTAATTTGTAGTTGTAAGGAAGACACGGTTTGAATAAGATTGTTAATTGTCACTTCGGTACAAGAATTGATGTTAGACATAGTTGATGGAGAAGGTGGTGTGATTTTATTGAAAAAAGGCATTGACTGAGAATGAGGTGGTGGGAAATTATGATAAGTAGGCATAGGTGATGATTGGGTAGGAAAAGGGACACTTAAAGGAGGAACAAAGTTGTTGAAGGAATTTCCCCCTTGTGTCACATTGATTGGTTGAGGAATAATAAGAATACTTATGGAAGACATAGGTAAATATGGAGGATTAAATGTAGAAGAGGGATTGCGCCCATGACCAATGGTTGTAGGAAGGAAATTTTGAGTTGAAGTAGCCATGATGTTGGAGGTAAAAGTAGAAATACTAGTCATAAGAGTAGTCAAAGGAAGTGAAGGATTTACTTGTGTTGAAGGTTGTGAATAACCTAGGGTTTCGACACAACTCTTGAGTTGAAGGTTGTGAATAACCTAGGGTTTCGACACAACTCTTGATAGGCATGACATTAGAATCAACAATATGTGCAATGCCACGCAATATATCAATTTCATTCTTATCTCTTTGAATCATGCGTTTATGCCCTTCAATTAATGGAAGAGCTTCACTATTAAAGTATTCTTGGGACATCCATTGTTGAAAGTTATCAAATTGATTGTCCAATGTGGAAAGTTGATCTATAGAAACCCTAGTTAAAACTTCTTCTTCATCTTGGGATTCATCAATGTGGTGAATAGGCACATGATTAGGATGGGAATAATTAGCATGATCCTCATTAAAGAAGTCACCTAAATTAGGCTCCATCTCCTCGGTAATTAAACCGTGGGAAGCCTTAATTCTAATGCTTCATCTAACGAGGATTGTATAGGTAGGACTAATAGTGGTAAAACTCATGCACTAGAGGGAAAATTTGAATTTTGAATTATGGAACAAAGCTTACAAAATTACGTAATGCAAAATTTAAGAAAATAATGATTACGCAATTTGAACTTTGTTGGAGGAAGAGGATGACACAATTTTTTAAAAATGAAAGCAAATTGGAATTTTAAAATTAGGGCGCAAGGGAATACCACTTAATTTTAAAATCAGGGCAGACTATAATTAACCTCTTAATTTTAAAAAAATTCTTGAAATTTGAAATGTTGAATTTTGGAGGTATTTTTGATTCTAGAGGGATCAAAAATCAACAAAATTAGCCAATCTTCTGGATTTGTGCTATTAAATACAGTCATAACAGCCTCCCAAAATTTCAGGAAAAAAGTCGAGGACCGTGGCGGGAACGCACATGGTCTGACCAACTTTTTTTGAATTTTCAGGGATGAATATTACAATGATTTCAAAGCTAACCCTAAAAAATTGACAAATTTTACAACCTATAGATGGGAAAAATGAAGGTTCAAATGTAAAAATAGGACCCTATTAGGGTTTTTAAGAAAAAGAGGAATTGAATTGCAAATTTGAAAGAATGTCAAACCTAATGGATAAGGACACCTTGGAAAATGTTTAGAAATCTGAATTGGAATGAAATTGATTGAAATTGGTACAAAATCCAATTAGATTTGAAAATTAGGGTTTTATGACCTAACCACTTAAATTTGAAATTTTAATTTTGGGAAAAAGGAGGGAAATTGAAAATTTGAATTGTAAAAATGAAAACAATTCTCAGAACAATCAAAAATCTGAAAATTAAATGGAAATCCAATTTTTGCACAAGTTCAAAATGAATTTTGAAAATTAGGGTTTTAACAAGTAACCTCTTAATTTTGTAAATCTGATTTGCAAATTGAACAAGACAATGAGGAAATTGAATTTGATAAACAAAATAATTTTCAGATCTAAGATAACCACAAGCAATTTTTACAAATCACAAGTTCAATTTTAATTTTAAAACTAAGGTTTTTAATGATTTAACCACTAAGTTTGCAAAAATTTGAAACTTGCAAATGAAAAATATGCAATTTTGTTCAAATGAAAGCATGAAAGACATTGGGTTCGCCAAAATTTAATGGGACCAATGTGTGAATGAGAGATCAAGAGGAAAACTACCCCTTCTCTTCAAGGAGAGATGATAGTTTCACTACGGATTTCCCTTCAAACACTTTCCACCTAATTACATTTTAAGAGGAGAGGAGAATTCACTAAATTCAACCTTTAAAGAAGAAGATATAATTCTCAGTGAAATGGAAATGATAAGCTAATCCTCTCTTCCAATTTGAAATGGAAAGGAATTGATTCAATTATGTAGTGCAAAAGTGACGAAGAACTGATTATAAATTGAGATTGGAATATGGGATGAAGTTGTGCACCTGGATCTGGCAGTAATATGTCAAGATGAAGCCACCCTATGAATTTGAGGAAAAGTTATCAAGACTGTGGCGGGAATGTACACGGTCCTCCAAAAAATCCATGAAAAGAAAAGGGTTTTTCCACCTCTGCAAATGGAGCCCAAATCCAAAAGTATAGTTGCACACCTGCAACCTACACACAAAAAAGAGAGGAAAATGGGTTGGGATTGGGGGTTTTCCTTTAGGTCAAACCCCAGTTTTGGAATTAACCAAGCAATGAAAGAAATTACTTGCAAGTAGATGTAAATGAAAGAGTGAAATGTAAATCACCTCAAGGGAGGTTCTGATAGAAATGTTGGTAGAAATGCTTGTGTGGAATTGAAGGTTAGAATCAATCTCCTCTTCAATAGTTGAATCCTTTACTTGAATGCAATACCTAGCCTTGAAGGGAGACTTGAGAATGCTCAATGCTGGAAAAGGAATGCTTGAATTCTCTTGAACGCTTGATCGCAATTTTATCCAACTTGACCAACTTACAACTTCAACTTATGCAAATGAGAGGACAAATACATGAATATCAAAAATAATTGTCGATGCCAGATCCAAGAGATGCTGGCCTCCAATACCGATAATCATATTTTAAACCATGTCGGCCTACATTGTTGGTAACCAAAGAAATCTTTCTATCTATCAGTGTCGATGTTGATGTAGTGCCTGTCGATACACAACTGAACCAAAACATGAAGCCGAAATGAAATATCGCATTGCCATCAATGACAACATAGTGAAACCAACCAATTGAGTGTCAATTGCCAACAATTACATTAAAGTCGGTCCATAACATAGATCAACCGGGACCTAGTATAGGTCCACATGCTAAAGAAATGATCTCCATCCACCAAGTCTTGAACATGATCACCATCAGTATCCTAAAACTCCACCAAAAGCTGCACCAACGCCACTTATGCAATTCATAAAAGATCTTCATCAAAAAGATCTGTTGGTGAAACCCTCACCGGAACCAGTAGCCAAGCTTCTAAGAAAATAGGATAGCATCCAAACACCAGACCAAAACCAACTTACTGAATATGAGCATGAGTGTCATGAATAAGCCAATTCCATAACCAAACTATACTAGAGCCTACCGGATCATGTCAGATCCAAATCAACCAAAAACTACTCAACCTATCGGGACCAAAAGGGTGCCAGTAAAACATCCAAACAGCTAGTGTTGGCAACAATGACAAAACAACAATGCAACACATCATCAATTCCTCCAAATGGTCAACAATTCCCCCCTTTGGAATTGATGGCAACACTAGATGTGAAAAACATCTAAGTACCAAGAAATACCAAACAAGTCTCCCCCAATAGAAGACAACCAACAAACTCCCACTCCAAGATATAGCAATGAGGTTCTGAAACAAAGACCAAACTCCCCCTATGAATAATATCTCTATAAAGCTCTGAATTATACATATATATCTCTCTATCAATATCTCCCCCCTTTACTTTTTCTTTTTCACATCAATACCACTCCCCCTTTGACATCAATGCCATAAATCTAACAAAAATATTAAAGCAAAAACATAAACCACTGAATCATAAAGCTGATTACTCCCCCTGAGCAGTAACATCCCTACATCAGTACCGAAATGAATAGTATCTTTGATAATGCATACCGGACTGATGCCAAACCGCATCAATCAAGTCTCTTCCAGAGGGGCAGAAACTCACAATCTGTCTCTCAGGTACTCAAATGATTCCTTGGGCAAAGGTTTAGTTAAAATGTATGCAATCATCTCTTTAGTGTTCACATAAACCAATTTAACTTCATTTGCTTCCACCTTTTCCTTCAAAAATTTATACTTGATAGATATGTGCTTTGTCTTAGAATGAAATACCGGATTCTTTGATATATCAATAGCAGCAGAGTTATCATAGTGAATAACTACCGGTGCATCACAATCCACCTTTATATCCTTCAACATTTGCTTCATTCATAAAACATGTGTATAGTTAGTAGCAGCAACAACATACTTAGCTTCAGCAGTAGATAAAGAAGTACATGACTGTTTCTTGTTGATCCATGAAACAAGTTTCTTTCCAGAAAGGAAAGCTCCACTAGAAGTAATTTTTCGGTCATCAACATCTCCAGCCCAATCGGCATCTGTATATGCACATAAAGTAAAGTTATCAACCTTAGGGTGCCACAAACCATATTCTGATGTACCTTGCAAGTATCTAAAAATATTTTTCACCGCACTCTCATGATTTTCTCTAGGATCACTCTGAAATCTTGAAACAATACAAACAATATTCATAATGCCAGGCCTAGTCTGAGTCAAATAAAGAAGACCTCCAATCATAGTTTTGTATCTTGTAGGATTTACTGGTGTGGAAACATCTTTTCTTGTCAATTTCTCATTTGTAACCATAGGAGTACTTACAGGTTTAGAATCTCACATACCAAATTTCTTCAATAATTCCTTACCATACTTAGTTTGACAAATAAAAATACCTTTATCAATCTGAGTAATCTGCAAACCTAAGAAAAATTTCATCTCACAAATCATAGACATCTCAATTCCTTCTCCATATTCTTAAAAAATTCTAAGCATAACTTATCTTCACCTCCAGAAATAATATCACCAACAAATACTTCAATAATCAGTATATCATCATTAGTGATCTTATAATATAAATTACTGTCAGCATTGCCCTTAGTAAAACCAAGCTTCAAAAGATATATATCCAACCTTGCATACCAAGCTCTAGGTGCTTGTTTCAATCCATATAAAGATTTCCTTAACCTGCAAACCATGTTTATATCGTCTGATAGTAAAAAACCATTAGGTTGCTCAATATAAATTTCCTCATCAAGATCCCCATTCAAAAATGCACATGTAACATCCATCTGATAAACCTTGTAGTTTTTATAAGCAGCATAGGCAAGAAATAGTCTTACAACTTCAATCCTAGCTACAGGTCTAAAAGTCTCTTCATAATAAATTCCTTCTTTCTGAGAATATCCTTTATAAACAAATCTATCCTTATTCCTTATAACTTGACCATCCTCATTCAATTTATTCCTAAAAATCCATTTAGTTCCAATAACATTCTTATTTTTAGGTCGGGGAACCAAAGTCCATGTATTATTTTTCTCAATCTGATCTAATTCTTCTTCCATAGCTTTCAACCAATATTCATCTTTACATGCCTCAAATATTGATACCGGTTCAACTTGTGAAATTAAACATACCTCATTAGTTGCCAGTCTTATTTTTGTCATTACTCCATTGTTCTTATCCCCAATGATTTGATCTTCTGAATGATTAAATCTCACATACCTAGGAGTCCTCTGACTCTCTGTTCCTCTTCCTTGATCTTCAGTTACTGTAGAATTTTCTGATATTGTCGGAGTAACTAGTTCAACACTCTGTTCCGGTAAAGGTGCTACCGGTTCCTTCTCATAAACTCTTATTTGACTTATGTTTAGCTCATCCACTTTGACATTAGCACTCTCCACAATTCTCTACAATCTCTTGGTATAACATCTATATGCCTTCATCACATCTAGAATCAAATTTTCCAATGATATCATCTCTCCTAATATAATATTTACTACCAAATATTCTGAAATACTTATATGTATGTGTATTGCCAAACCATAATTCATAAGGTGTCTTACCGGTTTGTCCTTTGATATGTATCATTGAATGTATAAATCATTGTGCTCACTGCTTCTCTCCAGTAGATATGAGGTAGACTAACTTCCATCATCATTATTTTAGTAGCATCCAAGATAGTTACATTCTTCCTTTCCACAACTCCATTTTGCTGAGGTGTCCAGGGAGCAGAAAATTGTCTTCTTATACCATGCTTCTCACAAAAGTTATTAAACTCATCGGATGTGAATTCTCCACCATGATCTAACCTCAAACATTTAACCTTCAATCTTGTCTCAGTTTCCACTTTAGCCTTAAAGATTTTAAACTTTTCAAATGCCTCAGATTTTTCCTTTAGAAAACTAACCCACATCATTCTAGAATAGTCATCAATGATTAGCATGAAATATCTATCACCTTAAAAACTTTTAACTCTAGCAAGGCCACACAAATCAGTATGAATAAGATCAAGAACATCATTAGATTTATCTTGTATAATCCTAAAAGAGGTTCTGACCTATTTACCTATTTGACATTCTTTACATATCGGATTATAGGTCTTCATAATCATCGGTATATCCCTAACTGCCTTAGTTGAATTGATCTTTATAATGCAATCAAAATTCACATGACACAGTCTTTTATGCCATAGCTAACTCTCATCAATTTGTGTAATCAAACATGTTTTCTCACTGGAATTCAAATGAAATATGTTACCTTTTGTTTGTGTACCATTTGCAATCTCCAAACCAGATCTGTTAATGATTTTGCATTTTCCATCCTTGAACTGTAATTGAAATCCCTTATCCACTAATTGTCCTACACTGAAAAGATTATGCCTTAAACCTTCAACAACCAAAACATGAAGCCCGGACAAAATATCATGTTGCCATTAATGACAACATAGTGGAACCAACCAATTGAGTGTCAATTGCCAACAATCTACCCTTTTGGCTTTGATGGCAACACTCATGTGAAAAATGGTCAAGGTTTCATCTGTTGGTGTCATCCTGCTTGCACCCCCTGAGCTAAATATTCATCAATGCAAAATACTCCATGTCTCCCCCTAATGTATAAAACTCCTCTTTTCTTTTTCACATCTATATCACTCCCCCTTTGACATCAATGTCATCAAAATTTCAAAAGAATGTCAAAGATCCAAAACTATACAATGAATATCTCAATAATATCTTACCGGAGCTTAACAAATTTGAAAATTTATGGATATGCCTTCTCCAATAGCTCAAGATAAGTATCCCAACTAGATTTGAAAGTGTCGTAAATAGATACAAATCCATTCAGTATATGTGCAAAGGACTCTTTCTCATTTAGCTATGTCGGTGTGGGCTCCCCAACCATATCCATACATTCCTTCTTATGTACACTGAGTGAATCCAACCGGGGACTCACCAAGCCTCTAAGACATGATTTTGTCTTTTTCTTTCTCAAGAACAGAAATTTGGGCTTCCAAAACCAAAATTTCACCATTAATGGATGTAGTCAATGAATTCAATTCATCAAAAGAATTAGCTATGCTTGCAATTTTCTCCTGAAATTCCTTAATCTTCGTATCCACATTAACTGTAAGTATATCTATGTTACAACATACCATATAAATGTTTGTACATTGCTTCAAAGAATTATCTATCAGTTTCAATTTTTCATCAATCTTCTTCTCAGATTCAATCACCTGATCAAATGTAGCTCTTTTAGCCTGAGTGAATCTCTCCAGTGCTTGCTAGTTTGAGATTTGTTGCAAGGATTGAAAATCCTTTGAAATATGCTCATTAATTGTCCTAAGTTTGTCATATGGGCTCGCTTCCCTATAAATATTGCACTCTGGGACTAGTCTATGTAAAACAGTGATAGACTGATCAATAATCCCTTTATCTATAAATCCCTCCATTAATTTTTGTGCTGCCATCATCATGAGTTCAGTAGGACTCATCTCGGTTATGTTTTTCTTTACAACCTGCGAGGTGTCAATTGACAACAATGATGGACCTACTACCAATTCCCTGTCAGATTCTCCTTTCTTCTTCTTTGATGATTTATCCTTAATAGCTTCCTCACTTGCACTGGTGGCTTCGCCACTTGGTACAGTCTTTGTAATTGTCGGTTCCTCTCTAGGAACTGTAACCTAAACCTGTGCATTTGTATCATGTACAATATTAATCTTTTCACTCTCTGTATTACCCGGTGTCTCAATATTTGATTGTACACTTGTATCTACTGGGGGCTTAAGTTCCACTATCTTAATGTTCTTCAAAATTGAGGGTGAAGTACCCATAATAACCTTTCCTTTCCCTTCAACCGAGGTGTCTGCAGTGTCTGTCTTTGATTCCGATGAAGTAAAGAAACCTTTGTTTTCCTCAAAGAACTTAGCATATGCCTTTTGGGTCTCCTTTATTATCTCATTTACCCTTCCTAGCATTAGACTGGTTATTCTATGTTTGTTGTTAAAGACTTTTCTATCTGCAACCTCAAGTGTCTTATCCATTTCCTCTGGAGTAATAGAAACACAAATAGATAACAATTATTGAATTTTTATGTGTCTGTCTTCCTGTATTGTTGATAGCCTCCTAGCATCTAACATATCATACAGTTCTGTCAGTATTTGGTTTTCAATTTCTATCAAGGCTTTCTTATAAATGTCTAAATATAACAAAACAACCTCCTCTATCTCTCTTTGTTCAACATTATGTAAATGATTATAGTAAAATTGTACATTCTTTAATATGCCATCCTTAGTGATTTCATCTACTAACTCTACACAAGTTTTTTGTGGTATGATAGTTACATTACCAATTTGAATAGCCATGTCAATGTCATTCTTCTTCATCCTTTTTACAGTACTGGATGGAGTTGAAGTGGTTACTTTTGGTGCTTTCTTCTATACCGGTAACTTGAATGTAACCTTCCTAACCGGTTGCTTTTTAGCCTCTACTTTTGTTTCCTTCATTTTCTTCCTTACAACCCTCTTGAAAGCCAAGGGTGTATCATCCTCAGATTCAGACTCAGTTATAACAGGCTCGATGTGTGCTTCTAGATCCTTCCTCTTCCTGCCTTTCTCTGAGACAGCATCAATTAATTCTTTGATGTCTTGTGTTCTCAACAGATTTGCTAGCCAATCCTTCCTGCTTCTCTCTCTTCTTCCATTTGAGCTTTATTTCAACCTCTTGTGTTTTCTCTTTTGCAATACCACAGGGCTTCTCAGCCTCATCAATAGGTGCATCAATCAACATTTTTGCATAAGCCTCAAGGATCTGTGCATCCACTTCATAGCCCATTTCTTCAATCCAAATCTTCTGGGGCTTAACCGCTTCCATAACTGTTTCATCCTTCTTCACCATGAATCATATGTCAGTTGAGTATTTCTCAACAATATGCTTAGGAACCCTTTCCCTAGATTTTATACTTTTGGAATCCCTTAAAATATCCCCATACTTTATCATCTCTCTGATTGCCTAAAGTAGAAATTGATTGTTTCAATTGTCTTCCTATTGGGATATCAAATGCCCATTGCCTCTTCCCAAAACTGGGAGTGTCATTCATGAAAAATAACATTACGCAGACAATTAAGTTGTCATACCGGAAAGTCTCTTTCTTTTCACCTTTAAGCTTTCCTAAGTTTATTAACAGTTCATCTAACATCCAACCGCATAGATCCAATTTATCATTTTCTCTCATCATTTTGTAAGCTACGAAAATGCAGGAACTGGAAATAGAATTCAGTCGATTTGACTGAGTTGCCTTATAACCGATGATCATGCTACTGAATCTGATGTCTGTGTCGGTAATAGTGCTTATTCTCATAGATCTTCTATCAGATGTTGCGTCGGTGATTTTGTTGACATAATCATTCAAAACCTTCTTGTCTGGATGTTGTCCAATCTGTGGTAAACCAATGATTGCCCTAATGGCTTCCTTGGTGATCTTGTAAGGCCTATCTAACTAGATAAACTCCCCATGTACTCTGCTCAAAACATACCTTATGATTTTATCTTCGAATTCCAGAATATCCAGAATGTCAATAAACCCTAAGTCTTCAATGTGCTTATATGTTGGTTTGATCTTTCCAGAATCTCCCATAAGCTTGTTCATGTACATGCTCTTTATATCAGATGTCCCCAAATCCTCAATGTGACAATGTATGTATGCCCTAACATCTTCAACATAGACAACTCCCTCCAGAACATGGGAAAATACTCCAACCGAATCTTCTAGGGTAGCCACATGTGAATACCTGTTGATCACTTCCGGTGAAAACCCTTAACAAACTCTTCCAGTCACCAGTGAAATCACTTAAGAAGAAATCTGAATGCTTTAAAATTCCTTTGATCTCTCTTAGTCTCTCTTAATCACACTGGAATCACTCTAAATGGAAGGTGATTAAAAATGAAGTGAAATCGACCTTTTATCCTCCAAGAAAAACCCTAATCTTTCATTGACATCAATGATTGCTGGTGAAAGTTACTGGATCTTGAACAAAACACCTCCATGCCGGATAAGCATCTCCAATGTCTAGAATATCTTCCAGAACCTCTTCCCGGGGTATATGCAGTATCTTCATGAATTTTTCCTACCCCTAAGGCATCTACCTTAGTTATCGATTGAGCTACTTGCTAGTGCAGGAGAAACCTCCTCTATCGGATAAGTAACCGGTGCATTTCCATCTTCTAAATGTTCTACAGTCTTTCTGACCCATCTCTGAGTATGATCTTGCTGGATTTCACTAACCTTTTCTTTCCCTTTCTCATTTGATCTTCCATTACCAACCGATGGATTTCTTCTTTTACAGAATTTAGCAATATGTCCAACCTCATTGCATGCATAACATGTAACATTGTTCCCTTGAATTACTTTGCTAAAACCGGTATAATTTCTTGACCTGCACTAATTAGCCATATGTCCGAATTTTCCACACGCATAGCATTTAACATTCATTATGCAGTATTCTATCTTATGACCATACTTATTGCATTTACAACATTTATCGGGAGCAGAATTAGGGTTCTGATTTGCTCTGTTTCTACATTGCCTAGCCATGTGACCAAATCTATTACAAAAAAAACATCTACCATTAAATTTATAAGCATTAAACTACCTTATCGATGCCTTATGGTTTTGATATTCATTAGCAGTACAAGAACTCTGTCCTTTCTCAAATCCAAGTCCACTAGAATCTCCAATCTGCCTTTGTCTCTTCAATAATTCATCTAGTTGTGTTGATCTAATCTTGAATTTATCTTTGTACTCACTTGCGGTAGTTAGATCATTTTTCAGAATTATCATTTGTCTCTCAAGATCTTGTTCATTACTATGGGATTGTACTAAATCAGTTCTCAACATATCATTCTCATGAGACAACCTACCACATTCTTCAAATTTCCTCTTCAATGATACAACAAGATTTTCTTCTTTTTTCTTCAGGTCCTCAATCTCTTTAGACATTCTTATAGTTATAGCTTGAATTTCATTTCTCATGACCATATTCTCCTGACTCATCTTTTGACATTGTTCCTTAAGTGCATCTTTCTCTTCATCATCCTAAGTTTGCAAAAGTTCCTTCCTCCTAGCTTGAACAGATGATAGCCTCTCTTGTAGGACAAGAATGAATTCCTTAGCAGAATTAAATTCATCTTGTAGCTTTAAGTTTTTCAACCTTTCAGCATCATAATCTTAAAGTGTCTTCTCAAGTTGCTTCTCCAAACCCATGTTCATGGATTTTGAATTCAAGATCTCCCTCAAGCTGTCAAACTTCCTCTGAGGTACAAAGATCTGATACCAATTGTTGTAATCTAATAACACTGAGAGGGGGGTGAATCAATGCTATATCGGGAAGTCCAATTTTAACCTTATTAAAACATGCATACACCAACCGGTATACCAGTACATATAGAATTGAAAGAAGTAAAGCAACCAATAAGCCAATCACATAAATGAAAACCATAACACATAGAATTATACATGGAAAACCTCAAGGAGGAAAAACCACAATGGGATTTGTGACCCACAAAATCAATCCATTTCCCATATGAAGAGATATTACAAAATATAAGGGGCCTACACTTGCAAGAAAGCTTGCAGCCTAGAGCACACTGCTCAATCACAAAAGGAGCCTCATTGACTACATATAAATCCCAACTACACTCTGAAGAAGTTTTGAACTGCTAAGATAGCATCTTCTATGCTAGAATACAATTTCGATTTAAGCTATGTTTGTTCCGATCTTAAACCCTAAACCCTTTACCGGAATAACCCTTACATAAATATCATCACATACATAATCTCTCTGATATATTTCACATCATATTACATCCATACTTGCATCAACATATCTATATCAAAATGATCTAATCCAACTGACCTATATACCCTATACAACTTATCATGGCTTATGTTGGCTTACAAAGATTATTACAATATCAAATTATATGTCGGCTAGATAACATAAATACATGAATATCAAAAATAATTGTCGATGCTGGATCCAAGAGATGTCGGCCTCCAATACCGATAATCATATTCTAAACCATGTTGGCCTGCATTGCCAGTAACCAAAGAAATCCTTCTATCTGTCGATGTCGATGTCGATGTAGTGCATGTTGGTCCTGAAACTCCACCAGAAGTTGCACCAATACCACTTATGCAATTCATAAAATATCTTCATCAAAAGCTCTATCGGTGAAACCCTCGTCGGAACCAGTAGCCAAGCTTCTAAGAAAATAGGATAGCATCTAATCACCAGACCAAAACCAACTCACTGAATATGAGCATGAGTATCATGAATAAGCCAATTCCATAACCAAACTACATCAGAGCCTACCGGATCATGTCAGATCCAAATCAACCAGAAACTACTCAACCTACCAGGACCAGAAGGGTGTCGGTAAAGCATCCAAATAGCTACTATTGGCATCAATGATAAAACATCAATGCAACACATAATCCATTCCTCCAAATTGTCAATAGACAAATGCCCCTTAAATACATGTCAATGAATTTGATTTTCATCACAGGCTGACATCGGGGTAGTTTTCCCGCTCACAACAAAACCTACAATGCATTCTTAGGAAAGGACCTGCCCCAAAATAAGGCAAGGACAGGGGTGTACCCCTTTCTCTAGGGCAGAGTGTAGACAGGGTGGTGCAGAGGCCAAGGGAGAAGCAAATTCAAAGGGTTGAGCAGTCTCTGATCTCCGATCAGGCTAGAGGATTCGATCTCGCGTGCGTGAGGACCCTAATGCGGTCGAAAATTGCTAGGGTAAAAATTTTATGACACTACATTATTATTGTTGGAATAATTATCTCCCTCTTTATTGAATTTCAATACTCCTCTTTTAACCAAAGCTTCTTCAATCTTGATTCCATTTTTTATTAGCTTTTCACAACTTGGTGGATATTGTAATTTGAGTCTATAATGCATTTCACTATTTAGATTATCAATGATAATGTCCATCTTTTCCTTCTTGGGTATAACACAAGGATACCTAGTAGACAATCGCCTCCATCTTTACAAGAATGCAGTGAAAGATTCTCCATTTTTCTGTTTCATGTTACATAGATCAAGCATGGTTATTTCATGTTCAATGTTATATGAATACTAAGAGACAAATTTATCTACCAGTTCTTCAAATGATTTGAAACCTGGTGGAAGTTTCAAAAACCATTCCATGGCTTGTCCACCCAAGCTCCTTAGAAATAATCTCATTAGATAGGTCTCATTATGTACAAATTCTATACTCATTATGAAAAATTCTCTCACATGATCTTGTGGATCCATTTTACCATTGTATTTATTATATTTAGGAATTTCACAATTTGGTGGAAAAGGTATCATGTTTAAACTTTTGTCGAATGGATATGGGCAAATATCTTCAATGAGTATCTTTGTGTTGTTCCCCTTTGCATATCTTGGATTTGTTGTTGAAGTGTTTGTATTTATTATGTGAGTGCTAAGAGGGGATTATCTATATTATGTCTTGTTTCTCTCGTCCTTGATCCCATCATCATGAGTATGAGTTAGATGGGTATTTTTTCAAGCTTCCCTTGTCCCTTCGATTTGTCTCAATTGTGTGACATCAAAGTCATGAGGTACTTTGACACCCAAGTTTGCCAACATTAGAAAGTATTTCTCTTTGTAATTTTTTGACACCTTTTTCCATGAATTTTCCAAACCTATGATCTTGTTATTCTTCTTTGATTGTTTCCTCAAATATTTCCTCCTCGTCATCATTATGATCATGTGGTCTATTTTGATGAAGGAAACGATTTTCTTCTTCCATTGTAGATTTTTGTTTTTGTTTTTGTTGTTTTAGTCTTCTCTTCTAATTTCTAGTCAAAACTGGCATACAAGTGGCTAAGGTTTTTAAGCTTTGATCTTTGTTTCAAGTGCTAATTTGATGTTTTTTAACCAAGTCAAATAGGAAATATCCTATTGATTAGACTAAGTTGATTTAATTTAAATCCCTTGTTTCATGATTAAGGATGATAGATCTTGATATTGAAACTGTGCTAAAAAATCAGAGATAAAAAATGATGACTATGCACTTATAAAATTTTGATCTAAGATGCATTAAAAAGGTTTCACTTGTAAAACCAAAATTTCCTAATTTTAAAATTGATCTGGTGATGATGAAAATGACCTCAACTCTGAAGAGGGTATTCGAATCTGACTTTTTTTAATCAAATTTTGGATTTTGCTCTTTGTATTATATATGAATATATGCACTAAATCAGATTGTGTATGTGCTAAACTGATTGATCTATGTGCTACTCTATTTGGTCTATGCGCTAATCTGTAACTTGGATGCACTAGTAGTTTGTATGCACTAAATAGCTCAAGTGTTTGATGTTTTGATAGTTTGATCTTGTTTCAAATTAAAAGTTCTACGTGTTTCAATGGATGATTTTCTAAATAATGATTGCAAACATAGAAGCAAGTAGTGAAACAGTTTCTTTACCCTATGATCTAAACATTAAGTGTATGCTCGAGGCTCAAAGAAAGCCAAAATTTCCATGGGTATAACACATAGAAGACAATTCAAATAGTTCTAGCCTAAAGGATTAAATGCAATGCAATAACTTAGCCCACAGCTTGGAAACTCCATGACACAAGTATAAGCACCCTAAGATGGGGTAAACACTATTGTCCTTATCGAGAGGTGGCCTCTAGGACTAGAAGGATGACCCAATCACCCTCTCTCCGGAAGGCTACAAATAGCCTATACAAAGCCAAGGATTTTTGCCTTTCCTCCAAGGAGCTTGATGGTGAGTGTCTTGGGGAAAAAACCTTATATCCCCTTGCATTGATAATTATCGCACCAAGGCTAACAGGGTGGCTTCTACTCTAACAGCTTTAGTACAAGCATCCATTCAGAGCATCAAGATATAAACTCCATGAAGAGGTCTCCTAGCCTTGAGAACCAAGGTTTTATATACCTGAAGGTATGGAGGAGAGCTATTCCCGAGCACTTTCATTGATCTCAATTTTCATCGAAAGTACATTTATTTTATAGTGGGTTGGAAGAACTTGGATTTAGCCATTCCCACTTGGGTCATTCCCCTCTCACCTAGTCTTATGGGCTTCTCAGGAGAGCAAACCTTCTAAAGGGATTGCACTACTACAAATAAAAAAGTGATGAGTCTGGTTTTTTGATCACTCAATGAAGGTATCATCTAACAAATAGAAATAGCTCCAACCCCTGCCAACATTGTTAGTACTTTCAAATTTTGTTCTTTGATAGTGTATGATGTGCCTGCAAAACAGAAAGATACAGTTCAGACTCAAAAATTTAAAAATGTGCAAATAGAAGCAGGTGCACTAAAACAGAGACTATATGCAATAAAAAATTTATTATATGCGCTAATAAAAGTAGGCAATGCATTAAAAGAAACTTCCTATGCACTACTCTATCAATTATATGCGCTAAAAATATGAAAAATGGAAAATGCGATCAAATCTTGTGGATGCGCAGAAATGTTAGGTGGATGTGCTAATCTAGGCACTAGATGCGCCAAAACAGAACTCTTATGTGCTAATATTTAAGACCGATACGTCAATATTTGTAGCAAAGGTGTTGAACTGCTTCTCTGAGCTAAACTGTCAATAAACTTGAAAAAAGATATTAAAAGTGAGGCATTACCCCATGGTGGGCACCAAAAAATGTATGTTAGGAATGTGAAATAATCAAGTAAAACACCTAACACACCAATGAAACATTATATTAAGGAATTAATCAACAAATAAAGTAAAAGAGCACTCCCCAATGGCATCTCATTGTCCTCTATCTCCAAGAACCTTGTCGGTCTATTGATTGACTCTCAACAACATTGACCTTTAGATGACAACTTGAAGAATGAGTATGATATACTATAATCCTATGATCTAAATGAAAATGAGATGATTGATCATGATTCTAGACTAACATAGTGGCTATGCTATAATCAAATAAACACTATGCTCAATGTAAAAACTATGGATGATGCTATGCTCTACACGTATGCAAAGTTTCAGAATGCAAGATTAAGGAGATATGAAAATTCTTGGAAGGAAAAGTGACAAGGGAATCTCCAACAAATGCCACATATGTCCTACAAGAGGGCAAGTGGAATGGAGGGGGATAACATGTGGCAAGGAGGCTATGTATCCTTGTGAGAGGAGAGATAGCTCCATAGGAGGTTAGGATATGGGTAGTTTGAAGGGATAAGGTTGGTTCAACCCAAGGTTAGATGGTAGGTTGGAGGGTTAGGAGGGTAGTTTAGGTTAGGAGGAAATTTTAAATTTAAAAATTCAAATTGAGTGGGAGAGGATAATTAAATAAGATAAATTAATTAAATTTGCTCATTTAATTAGGCAAACGGAGAAAATAATTTATGATGGGAAGAATTTTAGAAAAATGAACTATATAAATAAATTATTCAATTTATTTATAAGTAGAAGAGTTAAGGATCCATTAATTAAATAACTTTTATTTAATTAATTCTCTCCAAAACAAATAGCTCACATAGTTTATACTAAGACCTTTGCACTTGTTTCCAAAATAAATTCCATTCACTATACTCCAACTATTTTTGTGTCTTATCATTGGTTCATATATTAGATGGATGTTAAGAGTGCATTTCTTCATCGAAATATATAAAATGAAATATATATAACACAAATGTATGGATTCATTCATGATTCTTCCTTGGTATGTAAACTTCAAAGTTCCTCTATGGCCTCAAATTATCCACTAGGGCTTGGTATGCCAAAATAGTTTCCTTCTTTATTTCTCTTGGTTCCATTAGATGTCACTCTAGCCCTAATTTTTGCAATCTATGGTAGCATGATAAGATCCTCTTATGTTGTATGCTAATAAATTTATCCTCACCAAGGGTTCATCCATTATTAACTCCACATATTCTACTCTACGTGATAGTTTCTAAGCAACAAATGTGAGACTGTTACATTATTTCATTGGGATTGAGATCACTTAGAATAATACAAGGATAATTATGTGTCAACCCAATTGTAATCTTGATCTAATTCATAATCCTAGACACTTTCTTGTAAGCCCACCCTAACTCTCTTTCCATCAGGCACCAAACTAGAGGCTCATTATTTGACTTCACTTGTTGGTGCTGCCTTGTATTTTTTTTTTTTTAATAGATTAATAGTTGTAGAGGGGCAACACCCTTGTATTAATCAAAATTGAAAAATACATACCTGGTTCAGAAAGAGTTGTGGGGGGAAAGAACCAGGAAGAAAACCCCCCACCATTGCTCCAACAGTAAAAGGGCCAGCCAAGCTGGCAAAGATCCTAAAAGGCTAGAAAAAACAACCAGAGGAGAACAAATGTCAGTTGAAACCAAAAACCTACAATTATCTAAACAGTGCAAGAAAATGAGATGTGGAAAACCAATGAGGGCCATAGCACAGGGCCAAGGAGGACGATGCGTTCAAGATCCTTCATAGTTTGAGTCTGGGTCCTCGTCACCGGGGGCAGGAGCAGCGGCTACATCCAAAATAACTGGGCAATCACTCCCACAAGTAGCATGAACCAATGATTATGCTTTTTCCCAGGGGTGGAGGACATCATCCGGAATCCATTCTTCGTCGCGGCCAAGGCCCCAAGAGTTGCCTTCAACTATGTCAATGTTGGCCATAATGCCAATGTCTTCTCTACCTGAAAGACATTCCTCGTGGATAAAGGTGCTCCTCCCGACAGCCGTGAAGCCTGGCAGTATACCGGCAATCTTGCAGAGGAACTCACTATTTTTGTTAATAACAGGCCAGGAGGCCTCTAGGGCATTGAAGTCAGGAGAGTTTACAATCACCTTTTTCTGCACCTCCACACCATTTCCCAAGTTCATATAATAATTATGGGGGAAGGGAAATTGGAGATTGTCATCAACATTGTCCAACACTATGTCAATTTCCCCAAGAAAATGGTGCTTGAATACCATTTGGGTGATAAGCTTCACCCTTTGTTTGCTAATCCTCATATAGAGCAGCATAGCCAAGAAGAAGGTCGGGATGTCTACATTGGCTCTGTATCTGTGGTATGCATTAAGGAATTCCTCCCCCAAAATTCTTTTAACACAGTATAGAATCAGGGTAGCTTGATGAAAGAACCGATTGCAGACGCTTATCAGAGATTTTTCCTAGGAATGCTATCTGACGGTAGGTTGCTTCTAGCAATATCGGTGTTTCCATTGTAAGGACAACAGAGCAAGAAAGAGGGAGGGCTTGATATGTTAAAAATACACTGGTCATTCTTTATTTATATCGGCAATCTCATAAAGGTTGAGGAGCTCGAAGACTTAGCTAATCGAGCCAAATTATTTTGCACAATTAAGGCACATATCAAGCATGCCACCTTTAATTGCTATTAATTGCCTCTTTGATGTCAGCCGCAGTCCGACTTTATGATATCTAACAGTAATGATGAAAATTAGATTATCTTCTAATAGAAACTCAACCAGAGCTGGAGTTAGTGGCCCTGATAAGATCAAATTACCGAAACCATAAATAATACCGGTAGGAGTCTAAGCAAGAGACCCAATAAGAATACGTCTCCCGGTAAGTACTACCACCCGTAGGGGCCAATACATCGAGGAAACAAATATTTCATTCTTAGAATAGGATCAGTTACATCACTTAAGCCTTATAAAACACCATAAACAAATTAAAGATGTGCCTCAATCCAAACAGGGTATCTGAGGAAAGAAATGATTGTTGTCGCTTGTCAGAGATTTGCTAGATTATCGTTCTGGAAGCATCTGCAACAGGACTGTAGTAACCTCGATGAGATCTTGTTCCAGAATGTATTAAGTATTGGTTGGGGACAGGTACAATAGACTTATGTGAGTGACAGTATCACCAACCAGAAGAGGTCGAGCAGTCGGGATGGATACTCTTACCGGTACAGGCCCGAATACCACAATCAAGAGAGACCCATAACCTATAAGAGTTCAGCTCCCGGTAAAAATGACCGATCGGTAGGAGCCAAGACATCGAGGGACCAAAGCAGTTTATTCATCTACCAAAAGATGCAACATTTAACCCTAATAATCGTTGTAATCAAATTTATCTATGCCCTAGCCGAATACCCGGATCAAGGCCTCCATCTACAATTGTCATCTTAGATAGTTTGTCTACTTCTATATTGCCTTCTCTATAGATATGGTTAATCTGAATACCTTCCAAGGTCTCAAGCAACCCCACTATATGTCAAAGCCATAGGTTGAGATCTCAACTGGGGGTATGGTTACTACGAACAACATTGACAATATTTAATGAATCCCCCTCCAAATGGATTCTTTTAATCCCCAACTCAGACCCTAAATGCAAACCTCTTAATGTTGCTTGGAATTCAGCCTCATTGTTAGTGGCCAAACCAATGACTTCAAAAATTTCCTTAATATAGATGCCTTCAGAATCTCTAACAATACAGCCAATACCACTCCGCCCTGGATTCCCTACAGAGGCACCATCAAATTTAATCTTATTGCACCTTGGTTCTGGGACTACCCATTTAACATCCAACCTTGGATTAGCCGGTAGTTCAAGATTTCCATTTCCAAAAAGCGAGGGGATGGTCAAATTTGGGAATACTAGCTTTAGCTTCCAATCCCAATCAGTATATAGATTCTTTTTCAACGATTTGGACTTGGTCGATTCATTCAGGAGCTCAACCAGGTGGTTCTCAATTTTCCCACAAAGGGCTAATTGGCCCATTTCTTTATCCTGGAAAATTCTTCGGTTCCTTTCTTTCCAAATTTCCCAAATCATCAATGAGGGTAGGATAAAAAATAAGACCCCAAATAATGCCTTGTATTTTGATTTAGGCCATAGTAGAAACCAAACATTCAAACCTTTTGGAAAAGGGCATACCAGATTTAGCTTCCCCATAAAATGCCACCAACAGTTGTTGGAGAATTTGCAGTGAAGCAAAAGGTGGTCAATTGTTTCCTCTTGATTCTGACATAATACACTTCTACTAGGTTCATTAATACCCAGTTGAAGGAGTCTTTCACTGGTTAAGGTTTTCTTCTGAAAAGCCATCCAAGCAAAGGAACCTGCTTTAAGAAGAAGATGTTTGTGCTAGAACAAACTAACCAGCCAATCCTTCTTATTTACTGTAACTTCTTTCAATTTATAGCCAAAACATACCTTATACTTACCATCAAAGGAGCCACACCATCTAATGATGTCCTCATCTGGGGATGGGTGAATGATTCGATCCTTCAGAATACCGAAAAAAAGATCTTTTTGATTTTGGGTTAAGCCAAAGGGGTCCAGAGAATTCCACACCCATTTATCAATACCATCTTCCTTAATTGAATGACCATAATCACAGACCTTGTGTCCCCAAAGCTGACACGTTTCTCTCATTATATATTGGAGGGTTAGGTTATGACACAAGGATTCTTTGCCACTCCAAGAATCCAGCCAGAAGGATGCATTCCTCCCATTTCTTACATCCCAAGTGACCTAGTCGCTTATGATATCTCTGCATTCTAGAATAAAATTCCAAATAGTCAAGCCCCTAGGAGGGTTGATAACTGTGAGAATCCTTTTGGGCTCAAGTGAGTCTAGATATTTGTGTTCTAGGATTCTTGCCCACTTCTGATTACCTCCTCTACAAATTTCCCACACCAATTTAGCTACCATAGCCAGATTCATAATAGAAATCTGTCAAATACTAGTACCCCCTACACTTTTTGGTTGACTTATTTTTTTCCATGCAATCAAGGGAAACTTCCCTTTGTCATCTGATCCATTCCAAAGGAAATTTCTCATTAAATTAATTAAGTCATCTTCTATAGCAACCGATAACTTCATGCAAGCAATGGAGAAAACCAGTATGGCAGAGAGGATTGATTTTATCATAGTAAGTTTATCGATAGATGATAACCACTTCCCTTTCTAATTTTTGAGCCTATCTTTACATTTCTCAATAAGATGTGACCAATAGCAAATCTTATTACAACCATTGAAAAGAGGAGTCCCAAGGAATTTACATGGAATGTTTGTCACTCTTAAATTGAGAATCCTTGAAAGGGCACCTTGCATATTTGGCAACGTATTGATAAAGAAAACTTTCGACTTGTTCCCGATTATTTTTTGCCCTAATGCCTTGCAATAGTCTTCCAGGCATGTATTTATGGTCCTTGCCTCCCTTCTACTAGAGGCTCCAAAAATAATAGTATCATCAACAAATTGCAAGTGGGTTGAGTGTTCACCTCCTGTAGCCACATTGACTCCCAGCCAGCGACCATCATGGTGAAGAGATTTAATCAGTCAACCTAAGGCTTTAGCCATAATTATAAATAAAAATGGTGACATAGGACTCCCTTGATTAATACCTCTTGTTGAAGGGAAGAAACCATGAGATGAACCATTAATCAAAACTGAGAATTTGGGGGTTGATATACAATTTCTGACCCAAGTTATCCATTCATTGCAGAAGCCAAATTTCCTCAATACTTCTACAAGAAATTCCCTGTCCACCATATCATAGTCTTTCATGATATCTAGCTTTAATATGATACAAGAAGCTTTAGTTTTCCTTGCAATGTGGAGGGTTTCTTGAGTAGTAATGATGCCTTCAACAATACAACAACCAAGGGCAATGCCACTATGCTCATCTGAAATAATATATTTTAGAAGAGGTTTTAGTCTATGAGCAATGATCTTTGTTACTATTTTGTATACTCAATTGCATAAAGAAATTGGTCTGAAATCACCCATTTGCTGAGGGTTCTTCTTTTTTGGTACTAAAGCTAGAAAGGTGTAATTGATGGCTCCCAGCATAGTCATTTTTTTCCTGGATTCTTCTACCGCTAGGTGCAAATCCTGGGTAATAATGTCCCAAAAATGCTGAAAGAAGGCCATAGGAAAACCATCAAGGCCTGGAGTCTTATAAGGATTCAACTAGAAGGTAACTTTCCTTACTTCTTCTAAGTTAATAGGTTTAAAGAGCTCTTTATTGTGTCTTTCAGTGATTAAAGAGGGGATTGAGTCTAGAGTTTTGTTTCTTGCTTCCTAAACACTCTGGCAATTGCCATTCATCAAAGATTCAAAATGTCTTATTGCTTCCTGGGCAATATCCTCATAAACTCTGGCAATATTGTCATCCGGTCTCACAACCTCCAAAATTTTGGTCCTGCTACGGTTGATAATAGCTGATCTGTGAAAAAACTTGGTATTTCTATCGCCATCCTTAAGCCAAAGTTCCCTAGATTTCTGCCTCCAGTGAATTTCCTCATGTCGAAGAATTTCATTTAGTTCAGACTTGAGAGAGTTCTCCCTTTTGAAAAGTTCATCATCCATGCCTAAATTTATAACAGAATTGGTTAAAACCTCCAGCTCTGTCATAATCCTAAGTTTCTCCTTATGGATGTTTTGGAGCTGAATCAAATTCCACTCTTTGATTTTGATCTTAATATACTTGAGCTTCTTATTTAGCTTGAATAGCCTCGAGATGTTTTCGAGAGCCAGCTCATTCCCCCATGCTACTATCAAATCATGTAGGTCTGGCACTTTGAGCCGCATCAACCCAAACTAGAAAGGACTGCCACCCTCAGATTGTCCTAAAGACACATTTAGGCAAATAGGGAAATGATTTAACCCTACAAGGGGTAGAATAGATGGTTCAAGAATAAGATTTTGTGCTAGCCAATCAACGGCAACCAGAAACCGGTCTAGATGTTCTACAATTTCAGTGACACCAGTACGCCTATTTGTCCATGTAAAGATCCCATTCTTTGGGATAATATCCAATTACTGATTCTTATCAACAAATTCCTAGAAATCTTTCGGATCCATACCAATCCTTTGAATACCACCCTTCTTTTTATTACCTGCCAAGATAGCATTAAAGTCGCCTGCAAACACATAGGTGCCCAACGAAATATTTTGGAATCTGTCTGATAGGAGTGCCCAAAGTTCACATTTGTCATTAGCAGTAGAAGGTTTGTAGACATTAAATAGGTTGAAACTCTCATTTTTGCACAAACTAGTGACCAAACAATGCTACCAATATTTATCTTTGCCAAGGAGAGTGACATGAACATTTAGAGGGACCAGATTATTCCCATGCCACCTGAGGCCCCCTCAGATTGCCTCAATAGACCTTTCCATTGTTTTCATGCTTTCATTTTTATTATAATCTCAAACTGACTCCATTTAGTCTCCAAAAATACTCAAATATCTCCCTTAGTCTCATCAATCTGGTGCTTAATTAAGGGCCATTTGTCAGGGGCATCAAGGCCCCTAACATTCCAGGATATTAGTCTCATGGATCCTGGGGAAGGGGGTTCCCCTTCCCTAAATTAAGTTTGGACTGCCCACTAGCTACGCCTGCGATTTTCAGCATTATTTTCCTTGATTTCCGCCCCCTTATTCCCTTTGGATTGAAGTTTGGAGAATTAATATGTGATGCAAACTTACCAAAACCTTTTGTTGTATTATCCAATATTAGGTTGGCAACCAGTTCAAGATCTTCTTCCCATTCCGAGGTTGAATCAATTTCTCCTTCTTCCAAGTCAATGGTGGGGCCTTTCTTGCCCAAATCACCAAAGGTGATTGGATCAGATGGCAAAGGGGAAATAATCTTATCCTCCATCACACTAAAATCATCAGCCTTATTGGGTACTGAGGAAAGAGAAGTTGCAAGCTCTGTTGCAATATCATTTTGAAGGGATTTAGCATCATCCAAGAGATTTAGAAGAGTTTGAGTACTCTCACTATTGTCAGTAAGGATTTGTTGATGACTAGTCACAACAAGAGGAGAATTAACAATAGGGTTATTCTTTTCCCCCACCTTCATACTGGCAACTGAGGATTGTTCTACAACATTTTTTCCCATTTTTCTATATTTTCCTTATATAACTTCATGTCAGTCGACTTAGTTTGCACACAAGCATAACTTTTAAGGATGGAGGCCAAAACTTTGCAATCAAGACCTATGTGCTCCCTTGAGTAGAATTTGGGGCAAAGGAGCAACTAATCTTCTCTGTCAATCCTTTGAATCCAAACCTTACCAGCACCAAAAATTTTGACTTCCTCTGGGATACTGGAAATTTGGCCGGTGTTAATGCAAATCCTGATAAAGCTACCCCAAACCCTATCCTCCAAAATAACATCCACAGATACAAAGGTGCCAAGCTCTTTGCAGATATCTTTAATAATCTCAATGTGCCAATAGTCTGAGGGGAAGTTGTATAACCTTAACCAGACTATGTTTTCCAGTAAGGAATGGAACCGGGGATCAAAATTTGGTTCCCAATCAATGATGTGCACCCCACTCCCGTCCAAAGTATATGGACCTTTATTTTTAGCTTTAAACATGTCCTCATTTTTCATAAACTCAATCAGATAATAATCATTCGAAAGGACATTAATGTTAATACTCTTGCCTCATTGTGATCTACACCATTTCTCAAAATTACCCCTTAACCATTTGCCTCAACCCCATTTAGTAAAAAAAAAGAAATCTTGAAGATTTGACCTAGCCAAATTGATCTTGTTATCATCCAAAATAACAGTGGGTATCAAGATTTTCCTTACCGGTTTGTGGATGTCTGGATAAACCACTGATTGGTATCTTCACTTGAGTTCATTTTTCCCAACTCGATCTAGATTAGATTGTTGATATCTAGTTGGGGCAGTGGAGTGTCAGGCCTCTACCCGATTGGCTCATGAGGCTTTGTCTTGCCTAAACCACCCATTCTGAAACTTATTAGGGCCATAACTCAGAGGATGGTTGAAATCTTGCTTATGACCATTAGGGATGTTAGATGTTCATGTCTCCAATACAAAGGGATTAGATTTTAAGATTGACTTCCAATTATGCACCAAATCAGAAGTAGGAAGCTTTGCAGATTAAAACCAATGATCATTGCTCCAAGAAAAGTCATTCTTCTTCCATGCTTGTGAATTTATTGGCCTGAGATTACTATTTGTGTAGGGGTGACTAGCATCTAATTTCTTGTGTTCTAAGATCCCTCCTTCCTCTCCACATAGGATTAGGTGCATCCACCTTCCACGGTCAGCCTGGGGTTTGAGCATTCCATGCTGACGATTTAAAAGTTGGTCACTTGCTAGTAGTATGGTTCCTTATTGCTTCAATTGGAAAATCTTCATCAACTTCATCACTCCATGATCTAATCTTCCCCTGACCTCCCTTGCCATTGACCCAAACTGTTGGAATTTTTTATGATTATGTTGTGATTGTCATTGATCGACACACACTTTCTTTGAGATTACTTTTTGTATGAATGAGTTATGCTTAACCGGTATTTGTTCCAAACCGGTATTATGTATTTTAGTCTTTAGACTATCGATGTTTCGCATAAAGTGTTTACCGATCTCAAGAGGAATGAAAAGCCAAGCAGTATGAAGACCTCAAGCAATTTCAGGATTTCAAGCGGAATGAAGGAACTAAAGTGGCAGTTATCATTTTTCCAAACTTCATTTTGACAACCAGTAATCGGTTTAATATTTGAACTGGTATTACTCTATGATGAGTTACCAACCAGTAATTGGTAAAATTGTATGAACCGGTAATACTCTGTGATGAGTTACCAACCGGTATTATTTTTGTGATGAGTTACCATCCACCGACACTTTGATGGTGATTTTGTGCCATGTTACCAAATGTTTCTAGATGCAATGAACCTAGGAACTTGCAATGTAATCCTATTGGACCGACATGAAATCATATTCCTTTATAAGGACATCATGTCTAGGGTTTTAGCTATTAAGAATTTTTTGTGTGGTTGATGAAGTTTTTGCATGTGCGATCACAGAAGAAGATTAGGTCTGTGTGAAGAAAAAGAGTGTGAAGAGTTTGAAGACTGAAGTAATGCTGAAATGCATTAACAATGAGCTATCAAAGATCTAACCAAGCATACTATTCTAGTATTTAGATCACTCACTTGTTGATTACTTACATCTTTGACAAGTCTATAACCCTTAACCGGGTAGGCCTGGCAAAGCCTTTGTAAATCCTCTAACAAGGTGGTTCACAACTATGGATCTGAAATCCTCTCACAAGGTAGTCTTTAATCAAACTTATCTCCTAACAGAGATTGAGATTCCTAACAGGATCAGTTCTGGTGAAGAACATTGTATGACCTTAACTGATCTGACCTTAACCAATCTAGTTACTATTCTACAGATAGTTACTTGTGAGTTTCATCTCACCATGATTTTTCCCATTTGGGTTTCCACGTCAAAATCTCTTGTGTTATGGTGATTGTGCTTCTGTGGGTGAATGTCTTATTTGATGTTTGGTTTGCATTTGTGTTAACTGGTTTGTTAGTAAAACTGGTATACCGATTTACTCCTAAACTGTTTAAGTGTTTAAGTTTAGTATTTATTGGTATACTAATTCACCCCCCCTCTTAGTATTCATCAATTGGTATCAAAACCAACCTTTCTATAAGTTTAACCACTTGGAAAGAGATATGGGGGAATACACTCTGAGGTACCTTACTCATCAGCTCACTCAAACTGAGAAAGCCTATGATGAACTCAAAGTCAAGTATAAGGCCTCTCTAGCAAAAAGAAGAGAGCATGCTGAGAAACTAATGGAGCTTACTAAAAACAGTTCCTCTGAAGAAGCGGACATGGAAGCCCTAGTTGAAGAAGTTGAAAAACTGAATGAGTCTAATGCCAACCTAAGAATGGAATTGGAAGACTAACTATCATGATGTGTCAAGATCTTGAGAACCAAAGAAAAGCTGAAGATCTAGTAAAAGACAAAGATGATGAGATCTCCAAGATAAAGAAAGAAATGAGTGGACTTACCGCTCATCTCCAAGAGAGTAAAGTGGAAAAAGAAGAAATGCAAGGTGAACTAAACTTGGCTATTCCTGAAAATGCAACCTTGAAGGAGTCTAATGTTGCTATTTCCAAAGAACTCACTGAGTCAAAGGAAATACTTTCCAAATTCAATAAGAACACTATTAAGCTAGAACAAAAGCTTGAATAAGCAAAACCGGTGAAAAATACCACTGGACTTGGTTTCTCTAGTTATGAGGAAGGTGAGACCTTTGGAACAAAAGATGTAGCATCAAAGAAGCAACTAACATCAAAGGATAAAGGTAAGAAAAAGTTCAAACCTGTTTGCTTTAATTGTCTCAAGGAAGGACATACTGCTAATGTATGTAGAAATAAGGCTTACATAACTTTTCTTACTTTCTAAACAATAAGCCTAGATCCAATAGATTCAATGGAAATTGTTATGCATGCAACAAGTTTGGGCATAGAGAATTTGAATGTAGGTCTGTCATGCACAACACCGGAAGGTATCCTCAAAGGAGTCAAGGAGTTTTTCCTGAACCCTCTAGGAACCGGAATCCAACCCGGTTTAATACCTATAATCGTCAGTAAGGTAGCGGTGGCTATCAAGCGGCAACCGGATGGAGAGCAACCTATTTGATCTATCAAGGTAATGGTCACACTACTACAACATGCAAAAGGAAGAATGGAAACATGAATAATGGACCTTCGAGAGCACCTGGAATGGTTTGCTATCATTGCAACAAATCGGGTCACACAGCAAGATTATGCAGAATGAGAAAGAATATATCGGATGATATACCGGTCACTCTGGAAGGAAATATTGATGTTGAAACTATTAAAATAGATATGAAGACAACATGGAAGAAGAAACCTGAAGAAGTAACTCAAGAAGAACCAATTTCTGCACCTAGTGTGGAAGTTGCTGAACCGGCAAACTAAGCTTCAGAAAAGCTTAGGGGGAAGCAAATTGGTGAAATGTTTCGAACCCCTGGTTTACACCGGTAAAAGACCTTAACCGGTATGTGATACCTGTCAATTGGCAGAAGACCAAAAATGGTAAAAGGCAAATTAGGGTTTACGCCCTAATGGTGGAGCATTTATTATGGTAGGTGAAGAATTTATTTAAAAGGAATTTTCAAGTCATTTTCACTTATCAATTTGCGAGCGAAGAAGTTTTCAAGTGCAAAGCGACAAAAGGCAATTTGTCTTGCGATTCGGAGAGATTTCAAAACCTTGAAGAAGAATCTGAAGATAATATCAATCGGTCAAGTGGAGAACTCAAAGCGGTAATCCAACAACTGAAGTAGTGTGTGGTGAAGTAGATTTAGCAAGCCCTAATTCTCGACTTGCGAAGGTATTTTTTGAGTCTCTCTGTTTATCATGGCTTATGCATCGCACTCTAGTTCTAGTGCACCCATCTATTTAGTAGATTTCATTCAACGGAAGGCAAAATATAATGCCCTATCCCAAATACACGCTGGTGTTATAGTTGAGGAAGGTGTTTTAGTTTATATTGACTGTAAAATTGAAGACCTAGGATCTCTAGTGATCCATTCTTAGTTAAGCTTATTTTGTGGGAAGGACAAGAAGATCAAACCGGAATATAGCATCTTGGAAAATAAGAAGCTTCACGATGCGGTCTATTTCATTGAAGAATTTATAGATGATCACATTTGCATCATTTTAAGCAGAGTGCACGGTGACAAAATGTATTTAGAGCGGACACATGACATCACACCGAAAGTGATTCATGTCGTCACCAGTTTCTGTAATGTTGGAGAAGTACCAGCCCTGAAGAAGGTCATCAAGACCGAAATGACCAAGCTCACCGGTTCTGTGAGTGACCAGCGAGGAATGACAGTCAATACCATTAAGGATGACTTGGTCAAATATGCCTGCATGGTGATAGGTTACTAGACATTCTATGCTAGCATAATTAACACTGTCTCTGCTGCAGTAGTAAATGCCGCCTATAGGATGATCATGGAAGATGCCTCGTTTGATTTATGCACCTGTATGCAAAGGCAACTTTTGGTGAACCTGAAGTCAATTAAACATGACAATGCCTTGAAATTTAAATTTGGACAACTATTGGTCGGGTTGTTCTTCTACTTCCAAGGCTATTTCCTAGGAGTTAGGGATATTCAGTGGTCTACTGACCAACCGGTTACCAAGCAAATTAGAGAAAGTCTTCAAGCGGTTGGAACCGGTTATCCTGAAGTTTTGAACAAATACTTTAATGAGTTCAAATGCAAGATGAGCCAAAGGGTGAGAACATCTGGTGATATTGTCAAGAAGTATGAAGAGGACATTTGCTTCACCATCAGAGTAGATGAGTGCATAATGGAGGCGGTTGAGCCTAGAAAAGAAGTGGTGGAACCTATGGGATATGAGGTAATGTATGATATGCAAGACGGGTATGCTTCTACCCTACTTGCCTCACCACTTGATCCTAAGAAGAAGAGAACTGACACCTATCTGGAAAGGGTTACACTGGTTGAAGAGCCCTCAGTGAAGAAGGGAAAGGTAGTGCCATCTGTATCAGCACTAGTTACTTCAGCAAGTCCTAAAGTAACCAAGCAGTCACCAGCAAAGAAGAAACCAGAAGTTGCACCCACCAAGGTATTTAAGAGGAAGCAGAAGACTAAAGGCAACACACCGGACTCAGAGGATACAGAATCTGAAGAATAGCCTAAGAAGACTAGGCAAACAAGGAAGAAGACAAAGACAACTAGCAATGAACTGGCATCATCAGGACCGGTAAATATTGATATTTCCTCTTACAAACCTTTGACACATTGTCAAAGAACTATTAAGAACATTAGAAGAAAAGTGTTGACTAATTTAGTAGATTATTTTGATGATTTCAATGACAATGAGAAGGAGGAAGTAGAACAGGAAGTCATTCAATATTTATTTATTAATGACCAATCGCCATCAGAAATTAAATTTGTGACACCGGATTCTTTATACAATTCTTTAGACAACAAATGGTGCATTGCCATAGAAAAGGAACAGGAGATAAGAGAGAAAATATTTGCACAATATTTTCCTGATGTATCTAATTCAAAACTCTATGAAGTTATGGAAAAATATAAAGGCCTCTTCTTCATGAGATGAAGGAGACTCTTGCTGCTAGAAGGAAAAATCCTTGAAGTGGTAAAAGATACCCATTCTCATGCCAAAGCCACTTTGAGGTTGCACCAAGTGTCCGAAGCCAACAAGAAGGCTGAGAAAGAACTGGAAATTAGACAACCGGATGAGGTGTATAACAGTGAAGGAGAACAAGTCACTGATCAAATGGACCCTATTGATGTTGATGCCTTGGATAGTGAAAATGTCACTCCTGATGCACCAAAGGAAAAAGCTGACAAAGAGAAAATGGACAAGGAGAAACAGAACAAAGATAAGGCTGACAAAGAGCAAGCAGAGAATGAGAAAAAGAAACAAGAGGAGGAAAAGAGAAAATAGGAAGAGAAGAGGAAATAAACAGAAGAGGAGAAAAAGAGAAAAGAGGAAGAGGAGAACGGAAAAGAAGAAGAAAATAAATAGGAAGAGGAAGAGGAGAACAGAAAAGAGGAGGAGAAGAGGAAGCACGAAGAGGAGAAGAAGAAAGAGAAAGAGGAGAAGAAGAAGAAGGAAGAGGAGAAGAAAGAAGAAGAGAAGCGGAAAGAAGAAGAAAGGAAAGAGGGAGAAGAGAAAAGAAAGAAAGAAGCAGAGGAGCAAAAGAAGGCAGAAGAAGAAAAGCAAAAAGCCAAGGATAAGGAGGAAGCGGCAAAGAGCGCATAGGTGGAGACCCCAAAGGCAACCAGTAGTCAAGCTAAATTGGCTGATATTACCAGTCCCATTGACCTCCAATCTGCAAATGAAATGGAGCTGCTGCAAAGCATTAAGCTTGCCCAAGAGTGATTGGAAGCACTGAGGAGGAAGAAGGAACAAGATGTTATTCAAACTACGGTAGAAACTTTTACCAGTTTGATTCCCAGTACCAACCTCCCAAGTACCGATTCCTCTCTAGCTCAACTAAAACTCTTATGCATAGTTGTAGAGGACCAGGTGCAATGCCTGGAAGATGTTGTTGAAGACAATGCTCAAAAGAAGTATCAAAAGGCTCTGAACACTGCCTTGGTGAAGAAGTTAAATGAGCTTCGGTCCGAACTACAGAAAGCACAAAAGAACATAAAAGATGCTCTGGGTGAGGGGAATCTACTGCTAAGTAAGATATGCCAACCCCATCTATTCTATGATGATGTGCTTTCTCAGAAAGACAAACTGCAATATGACTTGCAGGCATACATAAGCACCTTCAAGACACCCTACGATTTCTTCACTGCATATGGGCAAACCGTTCACCAGTTTCAACTTCAGACTGCAAGAATAGAGTTAGAGATTAGCAACCACACCTGAGATTTGCAGGAACTTCAATTAGTTCTACTACCAAGACTGCAAATACTTTAGAAGTGCTATCTCAATCTAGATGCCTTAATGGTCACTCAAGAGATGAGTACCTTGGATGCCATGGAAGAACAGGTATCCTAGATGCAAACGGAAAGTGAGGTTGCTACCTCATTGCTTTAATCATGGTCTTTATCCATGAAGACATTTATGCAGGACTTTAAATTGGTTTTTGACAAGTTTCCCTCTTTATTGTCATAAACTCTTATGATTTTAATGATAATGGAAACAGGGGTTATTCAGCTATACTTTGTCATTGTTGGCAAAGGGGGAGTAGTATTCTATATTTAAAATTTTGATGCATGCTATGCATACTTTCATGTTTATCTCTATAAGGGAGTAGTATACATTGTATTTTCTACAAAAGGGATAGTGTATATGCTTAGGGGGAGTAATTTTGATTACGGCATATTTTTGTTGTAAAACACTTAGATGTCAAAAATTTTCCTAAGTGTTGCCATCAATGCCAAAGGGGCAGATTGTTGGCATTGTTTATGATTATGTTGTGATTGTCATTGATGGACACACACTTGCTTTGTCTTTAGACTATCAGTGTTTAGCAGAAAGTGTTTACCGATCTCAAGAGGAATGAAAAGCCAAGCAGTATGAAGACCTCAAGCGGTTCGAGGATCTCAAGCGGAACGAAGGAACTAAAGCGACAGTTATCATTTTTCCAGTCTTCATTTTGACAACCGGTAATCGGTTTAATATCTGAACCAATATTACTCTGTGATGAGTTACCAACCAGTAATCGGTAAAATTGTATGAACCGGTAATACTATGTGATGAGTTACCAACCGGTATTATTTTTGTGATGAGTTACCATCCACCGACACTTTGACGGTGATTTTGTGTCGTGTTACCAAATGTGTCTAGATGCAATGAACCTAGGAACTTGCAATGTAATCCTATTGGACCGACATGAAATCAGATTCCTTTATAAGGACATCATGTCTAGGGTTTTAGGTGTTAGGATTTTTTGTGTGGTTGATGAATTTTTTGCATGTACGATCACAGAAGAAAATTAGGTCTATGTGAATAAAAAGAGTGTGAAGAGATTGAAGACTGAAGTAATGTTGGAATGCATTAACAATGAGCTATCAAGGATCTAACCAAGCATATTGTGCTAGTATTTAGATCACTCACTTGTTGATTACTTACATCTTCGACAAGTTTGTAACCCTTAATCGGGTAGGCCTGGCAAAGCCTTTGTAAATCCTCTAACAAGGTGGTTCACAACTGTAGATCTGAAATCCTCTCACAAGGTAGGCTTTAATCAGACTTATCTCCTAACAGAGATTGAGATTCCTAACAGGATTAGTTCTGGTGAAGAACATTGTATGACATTAATCGGTCTGACCTTAACCGGTCTAGTTACTAATCTGTAGATAGTTACTTGTGAGTTTCATCTCACCGTGGTTTTTCCCATTTGGGTTTCCATGTTAAAATCTCGTGTTATGGTGATTGTGCTTCTATGGGTGAATGCCTTATTTGTTGTTTGGTTTGCATTTGTGTTAACCGGTTTATTAGTAAAAATGTTATACCGGTTTACTACTAAACTGTTTAAGTGTTAAAGTTCAGTATTTATTGGTATACTAATTCACCCCCCCCCCCTCTTAGTATTCATCAGAAACCACTTCAATCTGCTCGTCGATTGGAAGCCTACCACTACCGCTACCTCTGTCGAATTCGCCACCTTCGCTCGTCATTCTCCTTTTTGGGGATTTTTTTTGGAGCTGAACCATTGGTGCTACCTTGTATTGATAACTTATGAAGAGTCTTATATACCTCACACATACTTGTCATGATATTTCTTATTCTATTTTCATAATATCTCACTTTATGTAAAAATATCATGGGCTTTATTGGAAAACTAATAAGAGCATACTACATTATGTACAAGGTACACACCCATTGGGATACAATATGCAATATGTCAAGATAAAAACCTAGTAGGATACATAGATTTTGACTCGGCTACTAATTTTGAGGATTGTAAGTCCATGTCTAGCGTTGACTTTCACCTTAGATCTAGTCCTATAAGTTGGTCAAGAAAAAAAAAACATATTATTTATCTCTCATCTATAGAGGCATAATATATGAAGGTTTTGAATGCTACTACAAAGGTGATTCAACTTCATCACACCCTAAAAGAGTTTGGCATCACCTATTAACTGCCATGTACATCATTTACTATGACAATCAAAGTGTTATTATAATATCAAGAAATCATTTTCATAATCAACAAATAAAACATATCAAGATCAATATGTATCACTTAAGAGATCTTATATAGGAATGTATAATTGATTTTGAATATACTATCCTACATTAGAGTAGTTGTAAATATTTTAACCAAACCCTTTCTAGAGAGTACATACATTAATATTTGAGCTCTTATAGGGGTGTGACATACTATCACTTTTGAGAGCCTACCTAATCATTTTGCTTTCATCCTTGAGATGGGATTTTACTTATTTTCTCCTCTCTTAGGGGGTACACTATTATTTTATTTATTTTTTGATTGGTGATACACTATTATTTTATTTTATTTTACCTTGGGATCCAATTAAATTCTATATATAAGTACCTAATAAGACTTGTGTTAGTGTAGTCCAAGGGGTTGAGCTTAACTGGTTAAAACATTGGGTTCTCACTGTGGAGACCCAATTTCAATTACCAATAGGGACATCTGAAGTAGAATTCTAAGTTGTGACTCTTGGCCTTCCATAGGATGGGGAAGGTCTAGGGGTCAATCTAATCAAAACATAATGATAATAATAATAATAATTCAAAGATATGTAATGGGGATGGGGCCCCCTACTGTGTCCCCACTGGTTCATAGCTCCAGTCAAAAGCTATTTAGGCTTCGCCCAATTACCAATCAAAAAAAAAAAAAAAGACTTGTGTTAGTGTAAGATTTTTATTTTTATAGTGGGATATTTATTTTTCCTTACTCATAGGTTTTTCCTACACAAAAATTATTAAGCTTGATTAGATTTATAAAGTGAGTTTAGATAATTAATAACTAGGTGATATAGTGTTGAGGTGTCACCATCCTAAAAGAGATGAACCTATTTTTATACTACTTGGTGGTTACTCCCTATTACCTGGATTTTCGACCTTCATCCCCTCTCTAGTTCTTTATAAACTCACTACCTAGCTTGTAATTTACATACACTTGCATTAATTCACTTTTTGGCATACATTTTGAAGCTCTTGCATAGGTTGGAATTCATGTGTATTAATGTATGCACTCATTCTTCTACTACTTTTCTTTAATCTCTTAATGTAATCTTGTCAACTTAGCATTTGCACATCTCTTGAAATCATAAGCATGTAATTTTGTTTTTTATTTGTAGTTTTATAGCTTATTTCTCTCATAGAAATATCTTGGCTTTCCATTTGTTTCATATTTCTAACATGATATCGGATATTTGTTTTTGAGAGTTTTGAGTATATCGATTCCTAATTAAGAGATTGAATTTTTTGTATTATCTTGTAAATTTTCATATACTCTTCTCTTGCATTATTTTACAAACCAGAGAATTGAAAAAGAATTGCGATGATCTCTTGATCATATATTTGCATGCCCATTTTTGGTGAGATCTTGTGATTGTAGATATTCTGGCTACATAGTAGCATTTTTTATTATTATGTCATATCTAGAAAGCTTGAGAAAGTTAGATCCGACTTTTGTTTCACTCAATTTGGCCATCATATGACATGATAACAAATTCTGGATTGAAGCTCAAATCTAGTGAAAAAAAATTTATTGCAGCACTTTCAACCCAAATGGACCCTGATGTTGACTTCAAAAGGTCTAAAAATCCATATTGTCATAGATAGTTGTAATGTAGTAAAATAGGGTTCATTAGTCTAAATATGCAAACTAGGAATCAAGCACAATCCCATCAATCGCATTGGGGAACAACCAACATGCTCAAATACAAACCCTTGGGAAAGTTGGGAACTTGTGGATTTATTGTTCTCTTTTGTTTTTGATTGATTGGATAAGATAGGTGCAAATAACTAGCCTAAATAGTGCAAAAATGACAATAAACAACATAAATAGACAAATCCATATCTGGAAATGAACTAAGATACACAAAAATAGGAAGGGAATGTAGAGAGGGACCTATGATAACTATCTAAGATTAAAATTGGGTGGGCATTAAGGCTAGGCACCATAGTCCAAACAACTCTCTAGGTGCAAAACAAGAATCCAACTGAACTCAAGAGCACCAAAAATAACCTCTAGTCAACTTCTAGGTCCAAATACTTGGACTATGGCACTAGGCATCCTAGTTCTCCTTTTTTTGATGAAATTTTCTTGGTTGCTTCTGTCTCTATCTACACTATGTTCTTGTACCCTCATTCTAAACTTGAAATTTGTTTTGAGCCTACAAATGTACAAAAGGAGATGAAAATAGTGTTGGGTCATATAGGGGTTTTCCTCAATCAAACCCCGAGTTGCAATTAACTCTATAGCAATGATGATTAGGAAAGAAATAGAAATCTGAAGTAAAATACTAAACTGAATTGATATTACCTCAAAATTAATGATATGATGGTGCATATCTCTTAGGAAAATTCATCCATGTGTTGATGTAATAACATGATAAATCATCACAAAATCCATCATAAAACATAATTGAAGATGCCTTGTTGTAGCTTGTTTCTCCTTATACTCAAGTTTTCTCTTGAATTAGAATGATAGCTCTTGAATTTTAAGAATGAGATGATGAAATGAATTAGGGTGATGTCTTATATAGGGTTCTTAAGGTGGTTGACTTAAAATGGTCATATCCAAGCTTCAAGGATAGATCTAGAAATGTCAAGGCCAATACATTATGCTCCCAAAATTTCAACCAAAAAGTGTCAAACACTATGCAGTGATTGTCGTAGTGCTAACAAAATAGGCCTAAAATTTAAGGGAAGTGAGATAATAGGGCACTTACATTAGATCTAGAATTTATTTGGGAAATGACAATTCTGAGACTTTGAGTCTGCACCCTATCAAAAATTACTAGTTTTGAGGGGGGCTATGGTGCCACACCACTGTCCTGGGAAGGACCAAGGTGCCACGCCCCTGACCCAGATAGATTAGGGAAAATCTAAAGTTTTTGGGCAGTGCCTATGTCTTTTCCTGAGCTGAAAGTCCTCTAGGGTACCTGTTTTTGCACCTGCAACTAAAAATATAGGGTTTGGAGGCTATATAGGATTTTTCCTTAGTCAAACTCCTATGTTTGTTATTTCCACCTCCACAAATAGCCTATTTGTATAGTAAAATAGTGTGAGTGGGAATCTTGTGCATGTGCAAGACCCTAGGATGAAAGTAAACAATCTAGAGTAACCCTAAAGAGTAAACCCTAAATTCTTGTAATTGACAAATTAAATGCTCTAAAATAATGATTCAAAGTGATCAAAATCATGAAAGTAAATATGCAAGTTGATGTAAAGAAGCTCATACAAAGACATGAAAATAACATGAAATCATACCAATCCCCAAGGGAGAGATATTGCCACTAGATCTCCTATTACTCTTCAATGTATTTAAGGCTCCTAATTGATGATGAATGCTTGATGAAATATTGTTGAATGTTGTTGAATGTTGTTGAAGACTCCACATAGGCTTCTCTTTCACTACATAGAAGGCTCTGTATGCTCGCTTTGCTAAAAATGTTAGACAATTCAAATAACCGGAAGACAACTGAGAGGGGGTGTGAATCAGTTGTCACAGATTACCAGAATCATTAGCAATTAAAAATTTAATACCAGAACAAAAAATTAATACCAGAATAGTACTTAAACCAATTAAGCATAAATAATAATCACAGAATAAATACCATTCACATGACACCAAGATTTATACGTGGAAAACCCAGTAAAGGGAAAAACCATGGTGGGAAGCCTACCCATAGTCAAATAATACTTTTACAGTAAGTGTGTGAATTACAATTGAGGGGCCTGCACTTGTAGGAAGGCCAATAGCCTACAGCGCACTACTCATCACAAAAGAAGCCTCACTGACTACATAGAAATCCAGACTATAATCCGGAGAAGTGTTGAACTACAAAAGATAGCATCTCCTATGCCTAAGTATAGTTCTAGTTAAGCTCAATTTTGGAGGACTAAAGCCTCTTACATAAACCCAATTCGATCTCCAATGATCGACCAAATCCTCTACCTGAATAATATTACATTATTCGCACATTACATATCCATTTACCATTCCTACGATCTCTACCGTATGATCTACAATGAGATCTTACATCTATATATAGAAACCCTTGACCATAAACAATTAGGTCGACCACTAGATAATAAACCAATTACATAATTACAAACCATGTCGGCCTTAGATCAAACAAATAATATCCAACACATAAGACATCCAGAAAACACATCAAGAGGTCCAATCCACACGTTACATTAAAGTTGGTCCATAACCTAGATCAACCAAGATCCAGTATAGGTCCACGCGCTACAACAATGATCTCCATCCACCAAGTCCCGAACATGATCATCAATAGCATCCCAAAACTCCAAGAGAAGCTGCACCAACACCACTTATGAAATTCATCAAAGATCTTCATCAAAAGCTCTACTGGTGAAACCCTCATCGGAACCAGAAACCAAGATTCTAAGCAAACAAAAGAGCATCCGATCATCAGACCAAAACCAACTTACTGAATATGAACATGATTATCATGAACAAGCCAATTCCATAACTAAACTATACCAGAACCTACCAGATCATGTCGAATCCAAGCAGAAACCACTCAACCTACCGGGACCAAAAGGGTGTCGGTAAAGCATCCAAACAACTAGTGTTGGCATCAATGACAAAACATCAATGCAACACATAATCAATTCCACCAAATGGACAATAATCTCCCCCTTTGACATTGATTGCAGCACTAGATGTGAAAAACATCTAAGTACCAAGAAATGCCAAATAAGTCTCCCCCAATGGATGACAACCAGCAATCTCACGCTCAAAGATATAGCAATGAAATTCTGAAACAAAGACCAAACTCTCCCTATGAATAATATCTCTATAATGCTCTGAATCTCTCCCTTTTTCTTATTAATATCTCTCCCCATTTCTTTTTCTTTTTCACTTCCTTTTTCACATCAATATCACTCCCCCTTTGACATCAATGCCAAAAATCTGACAAAAATATCAAAACATAAACATAAACCACTGAATCACAAAGCTCACTACTCCCCTTGAGCAGCAACATCCCCACATCAATGTTGGAATGAATAGTATCTCTAATAATGCATACCAGACTGATGCCAAACCACATCAATCAAGTCTCTACCAGAGCAGCACAAACTCACAATCTGTCTATCTGGTACTCAAACGATTCCTTTGGCAAAGGTTTAGTGAAAATATCAAAAATATCTGCAATCTTCTCTTTAGTGTTCACATCAACCAATCTGACTTCATTTGCTTCCACCTTTTCCTTCAAAAAGTTGTACTTGATAGATATGTGCTTTGTCTTAGAATGAAATACCAGATTCTTTGATATATCAATAGTAGCAAATGTTAGGCCCAATATGGAAAGCTAATGTACTGAGAGGGGAGGGGTGAATCAGTACTTCAAAACTTTTCTTCAATAAGAACTTTACTATTATCCATAAATTGAATAGTGCAGTAATATAATATAAAGCTAAAACAAATAGATAACAATCATACATGATTCACTCCATAACACATATATTTTGGTTACGCAGAAACTCTTGGTTAGAGAGAAAAACTATGGTGGGGATGGCACCCACAACTTCACTACTGCAATAAGAAAGAGTGCTCGGTTAGAGCTACATGTTTAGCTATTTTTGATAGCTTACCTTGTTAGGAGTAACAAGATCTGTTAGATCTACCTTGCTAAAGGATTTTACAACACTTAATCTAAATGTTGCACTTGGTTAGAGGCTTTACAATTTATAGACTTGATTAGAGTCTTTTACCCTGTTAAAGGTTTCTCTTACAACTTCAAAATATTACAATAAAATCATTACAAATATCTACAACTTTACATCTGGAATGTTATAGCAGATTCTATGTGCTCAGAATAGATTACCTTGCTTATAGCCTACCTCGGTAACCCATATAGTAACTTAGTAAACCCTTATGTTTACTCTGTTCTTTGACTGTTCTTTGAAAACCTTATCTGTGACCTTTGTGTCTCTGTAACAGTCTTCTTGCACTCATGCACACACCTTTTTAATTCTTAACTTATGCTGTATAAATAGATCTCGTATGTCGGTGATCCATTCATTGCTTCGATCTTACAAATATGATTTATTGAATGAATAACCATGCAAGATATTTCATTGGATAAATGATCTCAAAATCATACACAATCTTTAAGTGCAATTTCCAATGTGATAATGGTTAAATGTTCATCAATCTTGTAACACGTTTTCATATGTATGTCTAGGCTCAATGAATCTAGAACACGTTTCACTCAGTGTATATCAACTCCGTGTGTCATCTTTTCTACTCGGTAGACATGGAATGATACTCGATAGACAACTCGGTGTATACTACGTTTTGAGACTACTTTCTTCTGTAACCGACTAGACTGTGCATACCGACTGAATATCTCGGTAGTAGTAACCGACTAGAGTATATAGAATAACTTTGAAAATAAAACTAATGGCAACTTGATAAGTAGTAATAGAAGAGTTATCACAGTGAATAACTACCGGTGTATCACAATCTACTTTTATATCCTTCAACATTTGCTTCATCCATAAAACTTGTGTACAGTTAGTAGTAGCAGCAACATACTCAGCTTCAACAGTAGATAAAGAAGTACGTGATTGTTTCTTATTGATCCATGAAACCAACTTCTTTCCAAGAAAGAAAGCTCCACCAGAAGTACTTTTTGGTCATCAACATTTACAGCCCAATCAGCATCTATATATGCACATAAAGTAAAGTTATCATCCTTAGGGTACCACAAACCATATTCTGATGTACCTTGCAAGTATCTAAAAATCCTTTTCACTGCACTCTCATGATTTTCTATAGGATCACTCTGAAATCTTGAAACAATACAAACAACATTCATAATGTTAGGCCTAGTTTGAGTCAAATAAAGCAGACCTCCAATCATAGATTTGTATCGTGTAGGATTTACCGATGTAGAATCATCTTTTCTTGTCAATTTCTCACTTTTAACCATAGCAGTACTTACCAGTTTATAATCTCCCATACCAAATTTCTTCAACAGTTCCTTAGCATACTTAGTTTGATAGATGAAAATACCTTTGTCAGTCTGAGTAATTTGCAAACCTAAGAAAAATTTCATCTCACCAATCATAGACATCTCAAATTCTTTCTCCATATTCTTAGAAAAATCTATGCATAACTTATCTTCACCTCCAAAAATAATGTCATCAATAAATACTTCAATAATCAGTATATCATCATCAGTAATCTTATAATATAAATTACTGTCAGCACTACCCTTTGTAAAACCAAGCTTCAAAAGATATTTATCCAACCTTGCATACCAAGCTCTACGTGCTTGTTTCAATCCATATAAAGCTTTCCTTAATCTGAAAACCATGTTTGTATCATCTGATAGTGTAAAACCATCAGGTTTCTTAATATAAACTTCATCAAGATCCCCATTCAAAAATGCACATTTAACATCCATCTGATAAACCTTGTAGTTTTTATAAGTAGCATATGCAAGAAATAATCTTTGAACTTCAATCCTAGATACAGGTGCAAAAGTCTCTCCATAATCAATTCCTTCCTTTTGAGAATATCCTTTACAAACCAATTTATCCTTATTCCTTATAACTTGTCCATCCTCATTCAATTTATTTCTAAAAACCCATTTATTTCCAATAACATTTTTATTTTTAGGTCGGGGAACCAAAGTCCATGTATTATTTTTCTCAATCTGATCTAATTCCTCTTCCATAGCTTTCAACCAATATTCATCTTTACATACCTCAATTACTGATACCGGTTCAACTTGTGAAATTAAACATACCTCATTAGTTTCCATTCTTCTTCTTGTCATTACTCCATTGTTCTTATCCCCAATGATCTGATCTTCTGAATGATTCAATCTCACATACCTAGGAGTCCTCTGACTCTCCGTTCCTCTTCCCTATTCTTCAGTCACTATGCAATTTTCTGATACTGTTGGAGTAACTGGTTCAACACTATGTTCTGGTAAAGGTGCTACTAGTTCAGATATAATCATTTCCACTGTCGGTTCCTTCTCATAAACTCTTATTTGACTTATGTTTAGCTCATCTACTTTGACATTAGCACTCTCCACAATTCTCTGCAATATCTTGTTATAACATCTATATGCTTTGCTTTCATTAGAATGACCAAGAAATATGCAATCATCACATCTAGGATCAAATTTTCCAATGATATCATCTCTCCTAATATAACATTTACTACCAAAACTTCTGAAATATTTAACTGTAGGTGTATTTCCAAACCATAATTCATAAGGTTTCTTACTAGTTTCTCCTTTGATATATACTTTGTTGAATTTATAAACCATTTTGCTCACAACTTCTCTCCAGTAGGTATTAGGTAGACTAGATTCCATCATCATTGTTCTAGCAGCATCCAAGATAGTTATGTTCTTCCTTTCCACAACTCCATTCTGCTAAGGTGTCTGAGGAGCATAAAATTGTCTTCTTATACCATGCTTCTCACAAAAGTTATTAAACTCACCGGATGTGAATTCTCCACCATGATCTGACTTCAAACATTTAATCTTTAATCATGTCTCAGTTTCCACTTTAGCCTTAAAGATTTTAAACTTTTCAAATGCTTCAGATTTTTCCTTTAGAAAAGTAATCCACATCATTCTAGAATAATCATCAATGCTTAACAAGAGATATCTATCACCTTGAAAACTTTTAACTCTAGCAGGGCCACACAAATCAGTATGAATAAGATCAAAAACATTATTTGATTTATCTTGTATACTCCTAAAAGAGGTTCTAACCTATTTACCCATTTGACATTCTTTACATACCGGATTATAGGGCTTCATAATCTTAGGTATATCCCTAACTTCCTTAGTTGAACTGATCTTTCCAATACAATCAAAATTCAAATGACACAACCTTTTATGGTAGCCAACTCTCATCAAGCTTTGTAATCAAACAAGTTTTCTCACTAGAATTCAAATGAAATATGTTACCTTCGATTTGTGTACCGGTTGCAATCTCCAAACCAGATCTGTTAATGATTTTGCATTTTCCATCCTTGAACTGTAATTGAAATCCTTTATCCACTAATTGTCCTACACTGAAAAGATTATGCCTTAAACCTTCAACATAATAAACATTGTTAGTATTGTTCTTACCATCCAATGATATAGTTCATTTTCCTTTAATCATACATGCTTTGTCATCTCCAAATCTAACTAGACCGCCATCAAATTCTTGCAAAGATAGAAACTTCCTTTTATCTCCATTCATATGATGTGAACAACCACTGTCAATTACCCATTTATCCTTGTCTTCAATTTTAGTAGCAAGTGCCTTCTCTTTAGGTACATTCTATTCCAATTCCGGAACATCTTCCTTGATAGCCAGGAACACCCATTGTTGGAACTACTAGCAAAGTCTTTTGTTGGTTCATCATCACAATCAATAATTCCTTCCTCATCTGCTATGTAGCATGATTTGTCTTTTTTTTCTTGTATTTATACTTATTCTGATATCTAGGGTTAGGCTTAAATGATCTTTTAACTCTTTCTTCAAATCTTGAATTCCTTATAGGACATCTAGATGCAAAATGACCAATCTTATTACATGCAAAACATTTAAAAGGTGCTTTTCCTTCATACTTACTTCCTATGGGTCCTTTAGGTACTCTTCTAGCAAATAGTGCTTCATGTTGCTCAAACTCATCATCTTCTCTCTTCATATCTTCCAATTCCTTTGCATATAAAGTTTTCCAATCTTGCTTACTAGTTGTCGATGTAGATGCATGAAAAGCAGGTTGAGACTTCACAACTCCAGAAGGTCCAAATTCTTCAAGCTCAAAAGCAGATAGTTTCCTAACTAAAGTATCTTTGTTGACAGATGTATTAGCTATTTTTCTCAACTCATTAATAGTAGTAGTCTTCATTTTGTAAGCCAGTGGTAGGGCTCTCAGAACTGTAGAAATAATTTCATCTTCGCTCAGAGTTCCACCACAACATTGAATTCCCATAACAATATCATTTACCCTTTTCATAAATGCAATATTCCTTTCATCTTCTTCTATCTTTAGATTATCATATCTTACCCGGTAACCATCAATTTTAGAAATATTCACTGTAGGTTCACCTTCATTAAGAGTCTCCAACTTATCCCATATAGCCTTTCCAGATGATTTGTCAGTTAATCCCATTATTTTTTTATCAGAAAGTGCACACAAGAGGGCTTCTCTTTTTCTACAATCATTCTCAAGCTCCTTATCCAGGTTTGCCAGAGGAGGATTGTTAGATGCCAAATTATGAAGTGTGACACCATTCTGTGTGATCTCCCAAATCTCCTTGCCAATACATCTCAGATGAGTTTCCATCTAAATCTTCCATACTGTGTAATTTGTTCCATCAAGCCTCAGAATATCCCTCCAAAAGATAGCTCTAGATGAACTGGATGAACTTGAACTGTTAGTCGCCATAGGATCTTCCTCAAGAAATTAAGCTTCTTGCAGAGAGGACCAAAGCTCTAATATCAATTGTTAGACAGTTCAAATAACCAAAAGACAATTGAGAGGGGGGAATGAATGAGTTGTCACAGATTACTGGAACCATTAGCAATTAAAACTTTAATACCGGAACCCAAAACATTAATATTGGAATAGAAGTTAAAACAATTAAACATAAACAATAATCACAGAATAAATACCATCCACATGACACCAAGATTTATATGTGGAAAACCTAGTAAAGGGAAAGACCATGGTGGGAAGCCTACCCATAGTCACATAATACTTCTATAGTAAGTATGTGAATTACAATTGAGGGGCCTACACTTGTAGGAAGGCCAATAGCCTAGAGCACACTACTCATCACAAAAGGAGCCTCGCTGACTACCTAGAAATCCAAACTACAATCTAGAGAAGTTTTGAACTGCAAAAGATAGCATCTCTTATGCCTGAGTACAATTCCGATTAAGCTCAATGTCAGAGGACTAAATCCTCTTACATAAACCCAATTTGACCTCCAATGATCAACCAAATCCTCTGCCTGAATGATATTACATTATTCTCACATTACATATCCATTTCCCGTTCCTACGATCTCTACCATATGATTTAGAATGAGATCTTACATCTATATATACAAACCCTCGACCATAAACAATTAGATCAACCACCAGATAATAAACCAATTATATAATTACAAAACATGGCGGTCTTAGACCAAACAAATAAAATCCAACACATAAAACATCCTTGAAACACATTGAGAGGTCCAATCCACACATTACATTAAAGTCGGTCCATAACCTAGATCAATCGGGACCCAGTATAGGTCCACACGCTACAGCAATGATCTCCATCTGCCAAATATCGAACATGATCATCAAGAGCATCCTGAAACTCCACTAGAAGCTGCACCAACACCACTTATGAAATTCATCAAAGATCTTCATCAAAAGCTTTGTCGGTGAAACCCTCATTGGAACTAGAAACCAAGCTTCTAAGCAAACAGGATAGCATCTGATCATTAGACCAAAACCAACTTACTGAATATGAACATGAGTATCATGAACAAGCCAATTCCATAACCAAACTATACCGGAGCCTACCAGATCATGTCAGATCCAACTAGAAACCACTCAACCTACCAGGACCAGAAGGGTGTCGGTAAAGCATCCAAATGCTCAAAAGGAAATAATAATGCAATATGCAAACACACTAAGGCAGGTGCTAAACTAAGTGTGAAATTGTACCACCCTAGCAAGGGTGTACAATTTATGACACTACAATTAGCCCCCATGTTAGCGGTCATATGACACTATGAGCATATGAAAGCTAAAGTAAAGAAAAGTAAACATTCATGAAAAAGGATATATCCACAAGTTGTCGGATAAAGCCCCCAGCGATATCTGCAGTACACAGTTAGGATCCACACCCTACAAAAACACATGTTAGATAAAATTGCAAAATCACCTAAATTCTTGCTAAGGAAGGTGATGAAAATTCGAGGGTAGCTATATTCCCCCCCTTGTTTCGGCTTTCTGATTTTAGTTAGTTGAAACAGGGTATCATGTTTACCACATCGAATTGTGAAAGAAGATTGATGACAAATGCTCACAAGAAGATTTGATACAAGATCAAAAACTAATGGAGAATCATTTGGTAAGAAAGAGAGCTAAGCCTCAATTACAACACAGAAAAGAACGTGACGATTTGAGAGTTCCTCTAACACAAGATTAAAGATTTAAATGGAAACAAATGCAAAGAGAAGGAATAAGAGATAGAAAGAATGAATACACATTTCCGTGATCCATGAGAAGGTAAAAGGAACCATGGACGTCTCGCCCCTAAAACTAGGTGATCCATGGAGAGAAGGACATGGAAAACTAGCCCCAGAGCCTAATTGGGTGATCCATGTAAGGGAGGAGAATGAGAACACCGTTAGTTCCACTCAACCTCGTGCATGTGTGAGCAAGTGAGGTTCAAATTACCTCATAGGAGTCTATGCCTGAGTACGCTACAACCTGTATAAGATGTATAAGAAAGGCATGACATCTCTCTCTAAGAGTTTGTGCTCAAGTTTCAAGAATAATCACCTTGCATAAGTGACATCACCTTGCTCTAAGATTATGTGCTCTGGTTCCAAGAATGACCCATTATTCAAGAGTTACAGTGAATAAGAGAAATATAGTACAAAAGGAGCAGTGTGGGTCCCCCCCCCTTAAGATGTCAACATAGTTTAATGTTGATATCTTAAGGAAAGCAGAACAAGGATACCTACCTTCGACACCAAGAAGATATCCATCATGCAACAATGTCATAAATCTAAGCAAGAGAGGGAATACTCTTCAAGTAAGGATAAGATAATTGAAAGGAGATATCTTGCTATATAAGTGTAAAGGAGATCCTTGGAGGAGAAGAGATCTTTGTTCAAAAGACATCTACCTTCAAGAGGAGTTGTTTTAGACATCTTCTAGAATGAATGAATGCAAGAGTTTTGAAAAGAGTAGAGGATTGAGATGACATAAAAGAGAGATTATTTATAGCAACACTCTTCTAAAAGAAGGAAAGAGATCCTCATTAGAGATATGTACATGCACAAAATAGAAGGGTTTATTATAAAAGATACTACTCAATGAAGAAAATAAATTGATGAATGATCAAAGAGTTCCAACACCAAGGAGGAGGTCCCAATTAAGGATATGTACTTAAGATCCCCATTAGGGATGCTTGTTCCAATATGAGAGAAGGAATTCAAATATGAATACACCTCTATAATCAATAAGAAATCCTTATAGAAGACACTACTTCACAAAGGGGAAATTTTAATCTTAAGAAGGAGAGATTTTTGAAATCACTCTTGCCCCCTATATATATAGGGAAAAGAGATGAGATAGAAATAGGCTATTATGTTTCTTCAAAAAGTATGATTGCATGTGAAATTGTACCATCATGAATGACAATGAGCCCCTAGTAAGTGAGCTACCAATGTCACATAATGATGAGCAACATAATAGCCATTAATGTTATTTAAAGACATGATAGATTGAATGAGGTATTTGAATATGACATGTTAAATGCTCTACTATAAGTGAGATTAAAGACATGTATAAGATGATGAATGTTAAAAAGTCTTTAGAAAGAGAGAGGTTTATAGAATAAGAATATGCCACTAAGTCATACTTTTCTTGCACACAAGAAATCTTAGGAGAGGGATAAGTGTAATTCATTAGAGCCTTATTCATAGAAAGAGGGATTTTAGAATGAGTATAAGATAAAGTCTCATAAGTGGGATTAGAAATCTCTTGAGGAGATTCATAAAGATATTTGTTCATCTCCAAGATTTCCTTATGAGGGGGATGAGTGTTGAAAGAAGTAAAATATGATTTAATTGAGGTGAGGTTATCATCACTACTAAATATAGCATTCACATTGAGAGATGGTCTTTTAGATGCTTTGATAGGCTTAGAAGGATTATATCCAAGTCCAAATGAAGCTAGGAACTTTAATTCCTTGTTCATTTGTGCCACAACCATTTCCATCATAGCCACTCTTAGCTAAAATGTGAAAATAAGGACCATAAAGGGATGCCAAATCAAAAAGAGATGCTTGTGCCTCATAGGTCCCAGTGCTATATGAATTAGAGGAAGGATTTGAAGAATCATTTGGGTTAGAAGCAGCCACAAAGTGGTTACTTAGTTGTTTAGAGAAAGTAGGTTTCTCTTTAGGCTCCTCCTTAAATTTCTCCTTCTCAAACTTAGATCCTTTCCAGGATACTCTATACTCTCCTACAAAATTAGGGTTAAAGTCTAGAGATCCCCAATCATCATCTGAGAGCACTCCTTCAGGAGAAAAGATATCCTTAGGAGTAGATTCGGATTGAGTAGAAGAATCAAGAGTATTAGACGGAACAAGATCATTAAAGGAAGTAGATGTATTTGAAGAAGTAGGAGGATTCAGAGAAGAATGGGAAGTAGTTCAACAAGAAGATCCAGATTTTAATAGCTCTTGAAGTTTGGTATCACCTAACAAGGTGTAGGTCTTATTGTTATAAATGAATTTGACCTGCCTATGCAAAGTTGAGGGGACAGCTTTCATGCTATGAATCCAAGGTCTCCCTAATAGAAGGTTATATGTCAAATTACCAGGCATAACATGAATAGGTGTAGGTAAAATAACAGGACCTACCTTAATAGGAAAGGTTATGATACCTAGACATTGTTTAGCAACATTATCAAAGCCTCGAATAGTAAGAGATGTAGGTTCGATGAGAGAATGATCCACATTAATCTTAGCCAATAAGTATACACCACAAACATTAAGGCCAGATCCATTGTCCAAAAGGGTTGGTTTTATAGCACTATCGTGGATAATAACCACAATCATAACAGGATCATATTGATGTTGAATTTCACGAGAAGGTAACTCATCTTGCGTGAATACAATTTGATCTTTAGGTTTGTTTGTAGTATCAATCAAAGAAGTCATGTTATTAGGTGTCACTACAGGTGGGACTTTTAAGTTTTTCAAAGCATCTTGTAACATCCCATGATAAGCGGGTGAAGTTTGAACCAAATCCCAAATAGAAATCTTGGCAGGAGTAGCTTTAAGTTGTTCAATGAGATCATAATCCTTGGTAAGATTTTGTGATATATGAGGTTCTTGTGGAAGAATAGGTTGAGAGGAAGTGAAGTTGGGATAACCGGAGGAGGACTAGGTTGCCTATTGTTTCTTATGTTGTAGGTATGAGCAACCGTATTATAACTCTCTCCAGTAATTTTCTTAGCATACTTATAAGGGATCTTAGTAGGATAACCTCCTTGCACAGTAATAACAGGTTTCTTAGGAGCACAAAAAGAATCATCGGCATAACCACCTTGAACCACTAAGATAGGCTTATGTTGGGAATTTTGTGAAGGACAAGCACCTTGAACTGTGAAGAGGGATTTATTAGGTATTTCATTCACATGTATCAAATTAATTGAAGATGGTTTAGGAATATCAAAGGTGTCCTTAGAAGAAGAATGAACAAGATTGTTGGAAGAATTGTTGATAGTCTCTTCTTGCACTAAAATATTATCACAGATAGGATCAATTTTAGGAGATAGACTAGAAGTAGGCATCAATTTTTTAGAAGGGAGAATATTAATAGGAAAGGTCATATCCTCCTCTATAATCAAATTATCTACATGAGGAATAGACTCTCTAGGGAAAGGATCAAAATTACTCTCTAAAGTCTCACCTTTGGGAGGGAGATCTTTGAAAGAGATGTCAACAAACTCTTCTTGAACTAGGGTATCCTTGTGAATTGAATCAAGTTGAGGAGAGGGAGATACTTTATTTTTAGAGGGAGAATGATTGAGATTCATGGAAGGTGTGATGCTATCAAGGGAGTTATCAATCGTGATTCCATCCCCTTAGGATAGGGTTTTCTCATGGGGTAGATAATAATCAACACCTTCTTCTAATGGTTCATCCCAATTAATGAGGTCATTAGGAAAAGTATTAGAAATATCTTGCACAAATATTTCCTTATTGTTATTGCCAATTTTGGGAAAAGGGGTAACATTGTTCATTAATTCTTCATCCTTAGGAGGGAGGGAATCATTACATGTGTCTAAATCATCCTCTTGCCTCAAAATGTCTTCAATGGGATCTTTAGGGGAGAGAGAATTAAGGAAATTTATTATGATTTAATATTCTTTCTCTAAGGCATCTTTAGGGGTAAGACAAACTTTAGAAGAAGGGAAAGCATTTCTCATTAATGCATCATCTCTAGTAGGAATTTTTTTGGAATCAAAAGAGGAAATGTCATCACTAGGAAAAGTAGGGAAAATACCATCGTCTTGCACAAAATGATCCTCATGAGGGGAGTACTCCTTAGGAGGTAGATGACCATCTTTCTCCAAAAATTCATGCTTATGAAGGAGATCTTTTAAATAAATGCTCATAACCTCTTGTTGCACTAACATGCCACCATTGCTAAGACCAAATTTAGGAGAAGATAAGTCAATATCCATCAATACATTTTCACTTAGAGAGGAATAATGTAAGGAAGGTAAAGTAACATTAAGAAAGTTCTTTATGATATCATTATCTTCCTCTAAGATGGCTAGATGAGAAGGGCACATTTTAGGAGAATTGTCAAGATCACCCTTCAAATCTTCATCCTTAGAGCATAAGAGAGTTTTGAAGGGGTTGGTAACAAATATTTTAGGCACTAAAATGTTTTCATAAATAGGAGGATTTTCTCTAAGAGAAGGAAAAATTGAAACAAGGGAAGCTAACCCATTATCACATCTATGAAATGAATGCATCATGACAACAATTTTCCTCTTTCAAATGGTAACATATACAAAATAGAAGGAAATGTTCAATTTTAACCAATGTAAGCACTCTAAATGATGATTTCAAAAAATAAAATTTATGAATGAAATGAGTTCTTAAATCAGATCTGAAATTAATGATCCAAATTAAGCAATCCACAAGTTCAATTTTGAATTGAAAATTAGGGTTTTAACAAAATTAACCTCTAAATTTTTTTAAATTTGCAAGATATTGAAACTTGTAAATGTAAATTTGAATTTTAAATAGAATAAATTCTCAGATCTAAGACACATAAATCAGAATTAAAGAAGATTGGATTCACGTCGGGTTCACCAAAATATGGTGTTGGGAAAAGTGAGATCGAGTGACTAGGACCTAATCCTACTTTTGCCAACACATTGGGAATATGAAAGAGCCTAGGGAGATAGATCACTTTAGCTACTTCTTGTGAGAAAGAGAGAGCCAAGGACTATCTCTTAGGGTTTCTATTCCTCTTGTTTCAAATGATGAGAAAAACTAGGGTTTGATTGATCAACTAGACTAGGAGATGAAGAATGAAGCATAAATGAGCTTGAAATTACACAAACTTGCATATCTAAAACTGAGATATTGAAAGCATGAAATGAAGAGGATTTTGGATGTGTACCTGATGCTACAAACTTAACCAAACTAACCAAGACTGGGGTGTCATGCCACTATCCCGAGAATCTAACTGAGATTTGTAACTGGGAGGATGCAATTTTGATACCCTGAGTCTGCACCCTGTCAAAAATCACTAATTTTGAGGGGGACCATGGTGCCACTCCACTATCATGGGTAGGAATAGGGGGTCACACCCCTTTCCTAGGCAGATTAGGGAAAATATGAAGTTTATGGGTAGTGCATGTGTCTTTTCCTGAGCTGAAAGTCCTCTAGGGTACCTGTTTCTGCACCTGCAACTGAAAAGATAGGGTTTGGGTGGCTACATAGGGTTTTGCCTTAGTCAAACCCCAGTGTTGGTGATTTCCACCTCCACAAATAGCTGATTTGTATAGTAAAATAGTGTGTGCAGGAGTCTTGTGTGTGTGCCAGACCCTGGGATGAAAGTAAACAATCTAGAGCAACCCTAAAGAGTAAACCCTAAATGCTTGTAATTGACAAAGTAAATGCTCTAAAACAATGATGCAAAGTGATCAAAATCATGAATATAAATATGCAATTTGATGTAAATAAGCTCATACAAAGACGTGAAAATAACATGAAATCATACCATTCCCCAAGGGAGAGATATTGTCACTAGATCTCCTATTACTCTTTAATATCTTCAAGGCGCCTAATTGATAATGAATGCTTGATGAAATTTTGTTGAATGTTGTTGAATGTTGTTGAAGACTCCACATATGCTTCTCTTTCACTACATAGAAGGCTCCTTATACATGCTTTGTTGAAAACTCCCTTAGATTAGATAGATCTTAGATGCCTCCAAATGAACAAAGAAAGCGCTTATGTATGAAACCCTAGATCTTAATTTCGACTTAATTCCATCTTTAGGATAACCTAGGAATTTAATTTCCTTCCAATCTTCTGGGGTTAATAATTATAATACCATATAATTATGCTCCCATAATTTTGAGAAAAAAATCGAGGACCATGTGCACTCCCGCCATGGTTCGACCAACTTTTCACCAAATTTTTAGGGCCGTTAGATATGATGACATTAGAGTGAATCCCAAAGTCACAACTGATTTAGAGGTGTTTTGATAAGCGAAATCGAGCCTTAAAGGTCAAAATAGGACATAATTAGGGTTTATGATTAAATGATTTACTCGAGGAATAAAATAAAAAGGGGCACACTTAGAGTAAAGGGCCCAATTTCATAATGTGAGGAGTGATAAAATATGACTTTATATTTAATTAAATTAATTAAATTCTTAAAGGGAAATAATAATGCAAGATGCAAACACACTAAGGTGAGTGCTAAACTAAGTGTGAAATTGTACCAACCTAGCAAAGGTGTACAATTTATGACGCTACAAAAGTGATCTGCTAGAAGTTTGGGATGTTTTGATATTCATTTATGCTTAAGTCTGGAAGGTTGAATATAGTATCCGACAAAGAATGAGTACATTGTGTAGATCTTCATTTTAGTTACTTAGTTTTGGTTGTGGTGAAATAATTAGTTGTTTGGACGTTTGAGGAATCTCATTTTACAATTCTAGTCTTTGGTGTTGATTCTCGTGCAAGATAGAAGTTTCAGTAACTGGTAATTCGAGAAGAACAGAGTTATTTTGGTGTAACGTGTGGTGCAAAATCTTTGGGATGATTTTGGTGATTTGCTTTGTGTTAGAGGTGATTAAGTCGACATCTAGGAAGCTTATTATCAATTTTTTTAGGTATGCATATGGATTGGTAATCGGATTGAGCCAACCTATGGTTACATGTTGCGTGTTATGCAGTTTTTGGAAGCCGACATGTAAATCAATTTATTTTGTTGATGAGGATATATAAGACCAATTCATTTGAGAATTTTTGGCTATGGTATGAGTTTGCAAAGATTGTATGAGTGATTGTGCAAAGTTTTGGAGTGTGATTGGAGGTTGTAGTGCTCTAGTATATGATAGAGCAACATGACATAGTAGGGAGACAAAATAGTGGCAGAAGACTAATTGAGCTTAACCGGAACTATTATTTGGCATTAGTAGATGCTATTATTCAATTCAGTCACTCTTGTAATCATTTGCAATCTTTGTAAGGCGATGAGCCTTCCTTAGGGTTGTATCTCTCTTTTATAATTGATCAGTGAGCTCTAGGTAGTGTGCCTAAATGCATGTGCATTCCCCTCTTGTAATATTATTATACTCTTAATCACACTATTCTAATATTGTGGGTTCCAATCCCACCATGGTTTTTCCCTTTTCCACTTTCCACGTAAAAATTTTGGTGTTATGGTTTTATGCTTGTTTGCTTTAAGTTTATGTACTTTACTTTTTATCATTTGCATCTGGTGGTTTAAGAATCGGGTTAAGAAATTTCTTAATTGTAGAACATTGATTCGCCCCCCTCTCATCATTCGTTGATTCCATCAATTGGTATCAGAGCCTAGTTTCTCTTAGTAAGACTAACAGCTTGAGGAAGATCCAGAAGATTGAATCAATGGACTCTAGTTTGTAGAGACAACTCATTGTGGCACTTGAAGACCTAGATGCAGCAAGGAAAGAAGCAAGTGATATGAGAAGAAATTTGAGTGATGCTGAAATTTTAATTGAGTCATTGAAAGAACAAGTGAACACATCCAGAGAGAAGAGAAAGGAGTCAATGGACAAACTTAAAGAGAAAGAAGAGAAATGCATTGATGATCAAGTTCTGAAAGACAAAATAGATGAATGTGAGAAACTTGCTAGAGATAATGTATTTCTAAAGAATGAGATGAAATCCATTGTGATGAAGATGAAAAAGGAGATTGAAGATAGGAAAAAGAATGAAGAAAGCCTGACTCAATCATTGAAGGATAGAGTTGATGAATGTTGCAGATTTAATCATGAGAATGACCTGCTGAAGCTTGAACTAATATAGTCCCAAAATACTAAGCAAGAACTTGAAAGACAAATCATAATTTTGAGAGATGAACTTACCACTACTAATGAGTACAAAGATAAATTCAATGCTAGCTCGGCTAAGCTAGATGAGATGCTAAAAAGTTAGAACAACAAAGGTGATATGGGAGGACTTCGATTTGAGAAAGGAGAAAGCTCTAGATCTAGTTGAAGAAATCATTAGAAGAATAAGAGACCTCTGATAAGACAGCCTAATGCTTATAAATTCAATGGTAAATGTTTTGTTTGCAATAAATTTGGTCATATGGCAAGTCAATGCAGAAATAGAGCTAATCAAAAAACTACATCATTCTATGGTCAATGTTTCAATTGCAATAAATATAGTCATAGGTCAGTTGAATGCAGAAGTATGGTAAATAGGAGAAATATAAGATGTTATGCTTGTGGAATATCTGGACGTATTTCTAACCAATGCAAATCAAAAGAAAATCAAGGAAATTTTAGGCCTAATCAAAGAAACAATATTATTTTCTATGCTTGCAATAAATCCAATCATATAGAAAAACATTGTAGAAGCAAGAATGTGAGCAAGAATGCTTTGGCAGACAATAACAAAGCAGATAATAAGGGAAAAGAAAAGGTTGAAAAGATCAGAAAGTAGCAAAAGAAGATGTGGGTTAAGAAGGAAGATTCAAATGCAGCTAATGGGTCCACACCTGATTCCAGTGTTAGATCTTGATCTAGTAACTAAGGCATTTGGCCTTAGGGGGAAGCTCTTCATGCAGATTCTTAAAAACCCCCTTTTTGAGATCTATAACCGGTTTCTTATGGTTGCATATGTCTATAGATGGTTGTGCAAATTATCTTGAGAGATATCCAAAAGATTTGATGTTGATTTGATACTCCGATAGAATGTTCATGAGTTGCAGGGTATCTGGAAGGAATTTTAGGGTTGAGCATTTATTGCACCTTAAAGTTAGGTATTTGAAAGTTAAAAGGGTATTTTAACATTCATTTTTCACATTGAGAGTGAAGTGAAAGAGAAGGAGAATCTGACAAAGAAATTTGTGCAGTGAAAACAAAGCTTGTGATTCAGTGAGATTTCTAGTGTCCGGTTGAAGTTAAAAAGATATTTTCTAAGTTAGAAGCTATCTGTTTATAACCTAGATTGCATTATTGGCAACTTCTAGTTCTGGTGTGGTGAATCCACTTGTTGTCGAGATAACTGATAGTGCAAGGCCTCAATTCAAGAAACACCCATACAAATCAATGGAAGACGATCTGAATGGTGCATTCTCAACTATTCCTGTATGACGTATTACATGTCAAGGATATTAGGGCATACATTCACTGCAATATTGAGGAGCTTGGAAATGTCAAAATATTGTCACTTTACACCAAGCACATGATTGACAGTATGGGTAACCTCAAACCTGATTTCAAAATGTTTGTAAGATAAGGGTTTCATTCAGTTTGTGCACTTTCCAGTTTTCAATGAACCTGAATGGGTTAGATATATTATGAGCAGAGTACATGATGAATTCATATGGCTAGACAAACCATAAAAGATCATGTTGGCATAGGTGCAGAGTTTGATGACATGATGATATCGTATGTTGTCATTGATGTCAATATGCTGAAGTATGAACCGGTATATTGAAGAAAGCAAACTGGCAAGACAACTGATATGATGGTATGAAGTGAACCAATATGATGATGTAAAGTGAACCAGTATGATGATGTGAACAGGTATATGCGAAAAGGTGAACCGGTATGTTGGAATGTGAATCGGTATATGCAAAGTTTGTATCGTGGTTTCATTTGATATGACTACCGGTTGGTAGTCTCAGCTTCATGGTTTCCAATTGATGCATTTCAAGTCTTTGTGATTCGACCGACGACATCCTATGATGAGTTAGCATTGAAATCAAGATCAGATCATCTTGCCATGTCAGCCTTGTGCGCGTGAAGGATTTCATTGAGGATTTTGCATGAAGAAGATTGATTCTATCTACCTCAGGAATATGTGAAGTCTCAGTAAATAGTGGAGAGCGCATGATGGGTTATCAACTTCCAGAAGCAGCAAAGAATGAATGATGGAGAGTGTCTTGAGATTTGTTCAAGATTGTTTTACCCTATGCAATGTGATTGAACGGTCAGGATTGGACCGACTATATTGATAACCTAAATGTTTAGGGTTTAGGGTTTTGGCTACTGACCTAATTGTTGTCTATAAGGTCGATGATGATTCTCATTTGAGATTATTGGCAAATGTTATGTGTGTATCCAAGTGAAGAGATACTTGATTCTTGCCAGACCGGTGCAGTGAGTAGAGATCTGCAAAGTATGATTGCAGATGTAAAGGAACTAAAGTGGATATGCCTTGGCATTGAGTGTTGTTATCAGATCAATGTATTACCTATTTACTTCTAACCATTTCAGTAGTTGGAAAATCCCTTTACCGGGTACCTTTAACAGGATGACTCAAAATCAATGAGTTCTTTAAATCCTCTGACAACAGGGTTTTAACCTCTAACCGGGTATTTAGCCATCCCTTAACCGGGTGATCCCTAGTAGGATCAGTTCCTAGCAGAACCTGTTGTAAATTCCTTAACCGGACTAAGCTCCTAAAGAACAACTTGTGGGTATTCATCCCCACCGTGGTTTTTCCCAGTTGGGTTTCCACATGAAAAATAAGCGTGTCATGTGTGATGCTTTTTCATGTGATGATTAGTGTTTTTTGTTAAGCGGTAAAGCATGTTGATCCAGTGGTTATTATATTTCTGATGATGTATTACTTGTTTATGCATATGGGTGGAGTGGAAATGAGATATTAGGTTTAGTGAAGATCTAAGTGTTATCGATTTATGTATTTCACAGTCTCGCTGTGTTTTACCGGTAGTGCCCTGATTTAGATCAGTGATACTATTTACCAGTTAGTGCACTATTTGCAGTTTAAGTTGCTTAAGGAAGTTTTAGTCTATACTGATTCACCCCCCCCCCCCTCTCTCAGTATCTGTTGAGTATTTATTATTCATCATTATTCATCAATTGGTATTAGAGCGTCCTCCAGGTCCTCTATGTTGTAAGCTTAACTGCTTGAGGAAAAGATCCTATTCTAATGATGAAGAGGGAAGGTCCTAAGTTCAACAAAGATAACTTTAAGATATGGAAGGATAGAATGAAGATATACATTAAAAGCATGGGTGCTCAACACTGGAACTGTGTTGAGAATACTTATGTTGTCCCTACTGGTACTCTCACTGATGATCAAAGAAGAGAAATTCAGGAGAATGGGCAAGTCATGGAAGCTCTTATCAGCAGTCTATCTAATGTTGAGTTTATAGATGTTCAAGAAAAAGACAATCCCAAAGATGTATGGGATACTTTGGAGTCTATCTATGGCAATGATGATCATGTGAAGCAAGCTAAGGAAGAAATCCTTAGAGGAAAGTTTGAAGACATGTGGATGGTTGAAGGAGAGACCATTCAACAATATGGGATAAGGATTAAAACTGTTGTTGGAGACATCAAGAGTGCAGGAGGTACAATGGATGATTCCACCATTGTTAGCAAAGTCTTGATATCCTTATTACCGGTCTATGCTATAAGGGTTGCTGCTATTTAGGAGTTGAAATCTATTGACAAGACAAAGGTGTCCCTTGATTCCTTCATTGCTAAGTTGACCGCATATGAGCTAAACAATTATGATGGCAGTGTTCAGAAGACTGATTCAGCCTTTAGAGCATCTGTTGCACTATCTAGAAAGGGTAAAGAAGCTAGTACCAGCTGTGAACCTAGACAAAGCAGAGATATGGATGATGAGGAGATCCTGATGGAATTTGAATCTCTTCTAGCCAAGAGACTTCCTAAGAGAACTAGAAAATACAGAGGTAAGCTTCCTTTGAAATGATTTTCTTGGAATAGGATAGGGCACATTGTTGTCAACTATCCTAATAGTGATAATAAGGAAAAACTAGAGAGGTTCAAAAAATTCAAAGGAGGAAATAGGAGAAATCATCTTGTTGCAGTTGATGAAGGTGTCACTGATGATGAATCAGAAGATGAAGAAATCGAAGGCATAATGTTTGTAGTCATCAAGGAAGATGTGTCAGACAAGAAGGCTCTTGTCTCCCGCTTTGATAATTCTAATGAGTGGATTATTGATAGTGGTTGTTCTCATCACATGATTGGTGACCGGAGAAAGTTTTTGTCTCTGGAAGAGTATGATGGAGGTGTAGTCTGATTTGGTAATGATGTACCATGTATGGTAAAAGGAAAAGGGTCCATCTCTTTAAATGGAAAAAGCAGTGTTGATAATGTGTATTGGGTAGAAGGTCTTAGGCATAACCTTTTGAGTGTTGCTCAGCTGAATGATAAAGGACTCACTCTAGAATTCAAAGATGGAGTATGCAAAATAAAGGGAAAGAGTGGTGAACTGATGGCCACCGGTATGTAGAAAGGTAACTTATTTTAGTTAAATACAAATATCAGTCAATGTCTAATGGCTAAGTTTAATGATAGTTGGATATGGCATAGGAGACTCTGCCATGTAAATTTTGATAATATTGTGAAGGCTAGTAAGATCAAGGCAGTTAGAGGATTGCCTGTGCTTAACAAACCAGAGAATCCTTTGTTCAGAGAATTTCAACTGGGGAAAATGTCTTCCTCAACCTTCAAAGGTAAATCTTTCATAGTAGATAATTTACTTGATCTTGTGCATACTAATTTGTGTGGTCCTATGAAAACTAGGAGTGTTCAGGGAGATAGGTACTTTATGATTCTTACTGATGATTGCTCAAGAATTATGTGGGTCACATTCTTGAAAGACAAGTCTAAAGATTTTGGAAATTTCAAAGCCTTTAGAGCACTAGTTGAAAAGGAAAGCGGTAAGAGGATCAAATGCCTTAGAACCAATCAAGGAGGTGAGTTCACCTCTGGAGAATTCAATAAGTACTATTAAGAAAATGGCATTAAGAGGCAACTGTCTGCCCCCGGGACTCCACAGCAGAATGGCCTAGCAAAAAGGAACAACCGGACTGTAGTTGAAGCAACCAGAACAATGTTGATTCAAGGGAAGGTTGCTCACACTTTTTGGAGAGAAGCGGTGAGAACTGCAGTCTACACTATGAACCAGGTACTCATCAAGAAAGGTAAGGATAAAACTCCTTATGAGTATTGGACCGGTAAGACTCCTGTAGTAAGCTACTTTAGAGTGTTTGGTAGAAAATGTTATATCAAGAGGAGTGAACACCAGAGCAAGTTTGATGCAAAATGTGATGAGGGAATATTCCTAGGGTATTCCACCAAAAGCAAAGCTCTTAAGTGTTTTAACAATAGGACTCAGATAATTGTTGAAAGTATCAATGTTAGAGTTGATGAAACCTCTAAGAAACCTAAGGAAACCGATAGTGAGTGAGCGGTACATGAACCAGTTGTAACCTTCTGGGAACCGGTTGCAAAACAACCAAGTACGAATAATAGTGCTCCTACACTGGTAGATGCTGATGTAGATGAAGATGAGGATGAAGAAGAAAAGAAAGAGGAATCAGTTAAGATCATTCCTCAGTATGTAAAGCTACATCATGATCCAAAGCAGATCATAGGAGATAAGGATGCAGGAATTCTTACAAGAAGAAAGGTCAGAGAAAATTCTTGCATGATCTCATAATTTGAGCCCAAAACATTTAAAGAGGCACATAAAGATGAAGACTGGATTAAGGCTATGGAAGAGGAACTTGACTAGATAGAAAAGAATGGTACATGGTCTTTGGTACCTAGACCTGATCATAAAATTGTTATTGGCACCAAATGGGTTTTTAGAAACAAGCTGAATGAAGATGGCATAGTGGTAAGAAACAAAGCAAGATTGGTATGTAAGGGATATGCTCAAGAAGAAGGAGAAGACTATGGAGAAACCTTTGCTCCAGTAGCTAGATTGGAAGGAGTTTGAATGCTTCTTGCATATGCAGCCTTAAAGGGATTCAAAGTGTATCAGATGGATGTGAAATCTGCAATTCTGGATGGAATACTTGAAGAGGAAGTGTATATAGAGCAACCAGATGGGTTTGCCCTATCAGGAGACAGTGATGTGGTGTGTAGACTACATAAAGCCTTGTATGGATTGAAACAAGCACCTAGAGAATGGTATGAACGTTTACACTCCAATCTTGTAAAGATTGAATTATAAAGGACAAGTGAAGATAGCAATATCTATCTGAAGTGTTTGTTGATGACATAATTTTTGGTGGAGATGACAAGATGAGCCATGCATTTGCAGATGAGATGAAGAAGGAATTTGAGATGTCACTAATTGGAGAGATTAAGTTCTTCATTTGACTACGGATTCAGCAAATGAAAGATGGTATCTTTATCACTTAGTCCAAGTATGTCAAAGAGGTGTTGAAGACCTTTGGCATGGAAGACAGCAAACTAGTTGGTACATCGATGATGACCAATTGTAAATTGTCAAAAGAAAATGACTCAGCATTGGTGAATGAGAAGGAATACTGATCAATGATTGGTAAGTTGCACTATGTAGTACATAGTAGACCGGACATTGCACATGCAGTGGGCATTGTTGCACGTTTTTAGAAAAGTCCAAGAGAATCCCACTTGGTAGCAGTCAAGCGGATTCTTAGATATCTAAAGGGAACTATAGATTATGGATTGTGGTATCCATACAGTAATGATTTCAATCTCAAAGTGTTTACAAATGCCAATTGGGCTGGAAATGTGGATGACCAGAAGAGCACAATTAGTGGTGCATTCTTTCTTGGTGGTAGACTAGTCTCATGGATGAGTAAGAAGCAGAGTTGTATCTCTCAGTCTACAGCAGAAGCAGAATATGTAACAGCATTTATGAACTGCACTCAGACGATTTCGATGAAGCATGTATTAAATGGTTTCAAAGTCCCTGTATCTGAACCGGTGAGTATATTTTGTGACAACACAAGTGCAATTAATATTTCCAAGAGTCCAGTTTTGCATGCTAGAACCAAGCACTTTGAGCTCAAGTATCATTTCTTGAGGGAGAAAGTTCAGAACAAAGAGGTTGTATTGGAACATGTTTTCAATAAAGAGTAGTTAGCAGATATATTCACCAAGCCTCTACCTAAGGCTACATTTATTTATTTAAGAGGTGAATTAGGGGTGTTGCCCCTTCAAGAGGTGAACTAAAGGTATGTGCTCCACATCAGTCAGGTATTGCATTGTCAAATCTTTTCAGGATTGGTGTGTTGAAGGATGCTACTCCTCAGGGGAAGCAACATAATGGAACATGGATGTTTGTGCCTCCACTTTGGCATTATTGTTAAAGGGGGAGAAGATGTGAAGAAGAGAAGATATTTGGAGTTTTGAAGACATAATATGGAAGAGATTGGGAAGAAGATGTAGAGATATCTTTGTGTATTGCCATCAATGCCAAAGGGGGAGATTGTTCGCATAGGTGCAGAGTTTGATGACATGATGATATTGTATGTTGTCATTGATGTTAATATGTTGAAGTATGAACCGGTATATTGAAGAAAGAAAACTGGCAAGAGAACCGGTATGATGGTATGAACTGAACCGGTATGATGATGTGAAGTGAATCGGTATGATGATGTGAATAGGTATATGCGAAAAGGTGAACCGGTATGTTGGAATGTGAACTGGTATACACAAAGTTTGTATCGAGGTTTCATTTGATATGACTACTGGTTGGTAGTCTCAGCTTTAGGGTTTCTTGTTGATTCATTTCAAGTCTGTGTGATTCTATCGATGACATCCTGTGATGAGTTAGCATTAAAACGAAGATCAGATCATGTTGCCACGTCAGCCTTGTGCGCGTGAAGGATTTCGTTGAGGATCTTGCATGAAGAAGATTGATTCTATCTACCTCGGGAATGTGTGAAGTCTTAGTAAATGGTGGAGAGAGCGTGATGGGTTATCAGCTTCCAGAAGCGGCAAAGAACGAACGATGGAGAGCGTTTTGAGATTTGTTCAAGATTTTTTTACCCTATGCAATGTGATTGAACGATCAGGATTGGACCGACTGTATTGATAACCTAAATGTTTAGGGTTTAGGGTTTTGGCTACCGACCTAATTATTGTCTATAAGGTCGATGATGATTCTCATTTGAGATTGTTGGCAAATGTTGTGTGTATCCAATTGAAAAGATACTTGATTCTTGCCAGACTGGTGTAGTGAGTAGAGATCTGCAAAGTGTGATTGCAGATGTAAAGGAACTAAAGTGGATCTGCCTTGGCATTGAGTGTTGTTATTAGATCAGTGTATTACCTGTTGACTTCTAACCATTTCAGTAGTTGGAAAATCCCTTTACCGGGTAGCTTTAATGGGCTCTTTGTAAATCCTTTAACAGGGTGACTCAAAATCATTGATCTCTTTAAATCCTCTGACAACAGGGTTTTAACCTCTAACTGGGTATTTAGCCATCCCTTAACCGGGTGATCCCTAGCAGAACCTGTTGTAAAGTCCTTAACCGGACTAGGCTCCTAAAGAACAACTTGTGGGTATTCATCCCCACCGTGGTTTTTCCTAGTTGGGTTTCCACATGAAAAATAAGTGTCATGTTTGATGCTTTTTTATGTGATGATTAGTGTTTTCTATTAAGAGGTAAAGCATGTTGATCCAGTGGTTATTATATTTCTGATGATGTATTACTTGTTTATGCATATGGGTCGAGTGGAAATGAGATATTAGGTTTAGTGAAGATCTAAGTGTTACTGGTTTATGTCTTTCACAGTCTAACTGTGTTTTACCGGTAGTACCCTGATTTAGATCAGTGATACTATTTACCACTTAGTGCAGTCTTTGTAGTTTAAGTTGCTTAAGGAAGTTTTAGTCTATACTGATTCACCCCCCCCTCTCTCAGTATCTGTTGAGTATTCACTGTTCATCATTATTCATTAGATCGCCAAAACTGCCATCTAGGGGGTAACCTGTTTGAATGCAACTGGTGAAGTCCTCAATCTGAGAAATGTGAAGAACACAACTGTGATAGAGGTAATCAGTTCACAACATGACAACAAATCCATGACAATAAGTGATATCATTGAGTGTGATGTGAGATTTGTATCCATTGTGATTGACTATAAAGTATATCAATCTAGCAAGACTGACTCAGTCTTTGGTACAACTATGTATGTAGCATATCAATTTCTGAAGAAGAATAAGTTATATGACTTGTGTGGAGTACTATTGAGAAAATTAATGAGAAATCTAAAGAAGATTAAGCAAGATAAAAAGCGTGTCTTTAATTTTGGAACTTTATTTCATGAATCAAATACTTGGTATAGGTAAAATTTAATAGTCATATGATAAATCAGTGGCTATGTAGATTAAGGAAGCTTTACAAGGATTGGGTGATGCACAAGAATAGTAAGTTGTTTGTGGGGCTATTTCAAATCATTCCAAGGTATGATGCAAAGTAGGGAAAGGATCCCAAAGGAGTTTTTTGAGAAATATGAAGACACCATGTGCTTCATGGTGGAAATTGATCAATGTCTAATAGAAGCACTAGAACCTAGAATAGTATGGATCATTCCCATCAGGTATGAAATTGATGCTAACACTCTTGACATGTATGCTCAACATCTTTTGAGCAAGCCAATGGATGAGAAGGAGAGAGATTTGGCACTTATAAGGAGAAGATTCTAAGCCTACATTCTCAATTCACTAAGCTTGGTATGAAGAAGAGAATAAGGAAAGAGGTAGAGAAACTTGCTGAGAATATGGGTATAACTAACGAAGCTATTTGCAGGGCTAGAGAACAAAATATCCTGAAGGAGGAGGACATGGTGAAACCAAAAAAGTCTAAACCCTCTACCCCTCCGAAGACAAGGCTAACAAAGTCAGCACCTTCCTCTAGTGCATAGAAGATTGTCCCTCCAGCTAAGCCTCAAGCCAAATCATCTAATGGAGCAGAGAAGAGGAAGAAAGGGAAGCTTGAGAGAGACTATGTGGTGGCCACTTTCAAGGAAGAGATAGAAATTGATGAAGCAGTGTGAGAAGTGAAGAAGACTTCTACCTCTACTAGGGTAGTCAGGAAGCCACCTTCTAATGAAGCTCAACCAAGGGAAAATCCTAATGTTGCAGTTGAATCATCTAGTAGACCTCAACCCGATGGGAAGCCTAAGTTTGAGCCTGATGAAGCTCTGAAATCCGGTAAATTAAAAGGTACCTACACTATTGTGCCCCCAATTTCTCTTAGTTAGATTGTTGATGAAGTAGTAGAGGAAGGAAATTTGAAGAAGTTTTTTAGTATTTTATGAAAATTGTGATGAAAATGATCAAAGAGAAATAAAAGAAGTTGTTGTACAGTATATGAATATAAATGGAAAAACCCTAATAGAATTGTCATCTATGATTCTGAAGGGCTTGTATGAAATTTTGGATGCTAGAAGGCATACGACTAATTTAGATGATGAGAGAATAAGAGAGTATGTATTAGTTAATTTGTGTTTCGTGATTTCAAAGATTGAAGTAGACAAATTACTTAACTTTGTGAAGGACAGATTCAGAAGCAAAAAGAGAGTTAACAAGATCATGCTCGGTAAAATAGATGAAGTGGCTAAAGAGATAGAAACAATTTTGAAACAATTTTTATAAGAGAACAGATATGAAGTTAATCCAGCAAAAGTTGACACCCCTTTGGAAGTACATGTACATGATGATACCTCCGCTTTGGATGTACAGACAAATGACCAAGATAAAGTTGGAGATGTTACTACTAATGATGAGAAGGCTAATGACTGGTGAATTTGATCTAACTCCTTTGGTGACAAATGTTGAATAAGAGAAGGCAACTGAGGATGTTGGAGATAAGAAGGGAGAGGATGTTGAGAAAACTGAAGAGATAGAGAAGGGAGAAGAGGCAGAGAAGGAGACAGATAGAGACAAGATTGAATAGGTTCCAGCGGTAAGAGACACCATGAATGTGGACAAGGGCAAGCAAATAATCACTGACACAGATGATCTCACCAAAGGACCTATTGATCTCAGTTCTCTATCTTTGGTTCAAGCACTAAATCTTGCAGCTCTTGTACAAGCCAAGGTGAGTGAGGACTTATTGAAATATCATTCAGAAGATAAAGAGTTGATATCCATGGAAACTAATGTGCTGAAGAAAATTTTGCCATCCCTTAAGCAAGACACTGCAGAATCACCCTCTGATAAGATAAGGAGTATGTTGAAGGCAGTTGATACTCATTTTGTATCCTTAGAGAAAGAAGTTGATGCAAAGGTACTTAAACAATTTAATGCTATGCGGCTAAGGACACTTTTGAAAATGGTTGAAGGTGATAAAATTGATTTGATCTCTGGTTTGAAGACTATTCAGGAAGAATTAGATGAAGGCGGTAAAATATATAAGTCATGTCTTATTTTGCCTAAGTTTACAGTTGAAAATGACAAGCAGATTAAGGAGTGTCAAGGGAAGTTAGCTAGAATATATCAATCTTATGCCCCTCAATCATTTTTTGCTAGTAATTTTGAAGCTCAGGTGATGGCTCTACTAGACAAAATCAAGAGACTTATTCAAGAAAAGGATCTAGAATAATCGCAAGAGTGGGAGAAATTTGGAATCCGATAACTCCTCGGTTGGACACCTTGCTGAGAAGTCAACAAGATGTGATAAATGCTCTGAATAAGAGTCTTTTGATAGATCTTAAAGGAGAAGAGATACACACCTATCTTTTTAGTGCTCTGGTTGAAATTTTGGATAATTTGAAGAAAGGTTGGGATGACCATTTGCAGTCCCTAAAGACAATTTTTGCAGATATTTTCACATTTTTGTAAGTGGCTGAGTATACCCTTATATATAAATTTTGGTGGATTCCTATCTTTGGCATTGTTGTCAAAGGGGGAGAGTGAGGAATGAAAAATAGTGCATATTCTTACGGGGAGCTTATTGAGTTGTTGAGGTGTTGCAATTTGGAGTTGTTGAGTTTTGGAATTTTGAAGTTGTGCAATGACAATGTCATTTTTCAATGTTCCCATCAATGCCAAAGGGGGAGATTGTTGGTAAGAGACACTGTATCGATGAATTTTTCTACATATAGATTGTTCTGAGGTTATCATTGATGGCAACTTAGATCAGATATCATATCTGGTATATGTAGAAGTGATCTACCGAAAGTTTGGGAAGTTTTCATATTCATTTATGCTTAAGTCTAGAAGGTGGAATACAATATCCAGCAAAGAATGAGTACTATAGCATCCTAAAATTGCGACCCCCACAATTTTGACCACATCTTAGGCCCTCACCTATGCGACTGCATCTCTCTATTCGACTGAGACCCCTCTCTGCACTTTCATCCCAAGTCTCCTCTTGTTGTGGCCCTTATGCTACCTCAAGACCCTGTCTAGGCCCCAACATAGGACAGGACAGGAGCATGGTGCCCCTGTCCTCCCTCTTAGGGTGGACCTAAGATGGGTCTATCTAGCCCCTTTTGCTTAATTTGCTCTTCAGGGATTTCAACTTCTCTTTGTCATCCTTTGATGGATGAAAATTAATTCCTAGGCATGTAAAAAGGGAGATTTAATTCCCTCATTCGATATATGTGACACATAGGAAAGATAAGGATAATAAGTGAAATTCAAGAGAAAGGTCTTTATTAAGCATTCAAGTCTTCAAGCATCTATCAAGCCTTCTTCTTCATGTGTCTTCTTCATTCATCCATTGGAGCAACATTACAACATTCATTTGCAAGCATGTGTGTTAGGGTTTTGTCATGTTACATGCCATTTCATACAACATTTGTGATTACATTCAAGAAGCAAAGCAATCATCATCATCAAATTGCAGATCTACAAGGTATACATTTCCATCATTTACATCTATGAATTTGCAATTACTTTCTTTAAAGGTTGATTCCTCAACCAGGGTTTGACTGAGATAAACCCTTATCCACAACCGTTCTTCCCTTCTTTTCTATGTGTGGGTTACAATTGCGCAACTGTAATTGCAAGTTTGGACTCCATTTGCAAAGACAGAAAAACCCTTTTTGATGCATGGATTTTTAGGAGGACCGTGTGCCCTTTCAACATGGTCCTGGTGTTTTTTCTCCAAATTTGTAGGGCAGATCTATATGAGTCTAAATATCCCAGACCAAAGTTACAGCACGATCATGAACCGGTAGCTCCTTATTTCATCCATTTTATCTCTCTTTTCTACATAGTCAACATATCTATTTGTAAAAGAGGGCAAATAACATTCCAACCCTTGCAATCCACTTGGAATTCATATCCTTGTTCCCCTTGGATTTGGATCTAGTGGATTCAAGTCCCTCTTTTGATGTAAATTTTCTCCCAAGTGAAAAGCATCCTAGTGGTTTCCTTTCTCTCACTTAGGTGGGGAACCACTAGGGGTCAATTTTCCACTTTACGTTTTGGTGAACCCAATGTCTTACACATTAATTCTGATTTCTTATTGTTAGATCTGAATAATTGCAATTTGAATTTCAAATTTTTATTTCCAAGTTTGATATTTTTACAAAATTTACAGGCTAATTGCATAAAAGCCCTAATTTTTCATTTTGACAAAATTGATCTTATGAATTGTAGCATTTTAATTGCTTGTTTCAAATTTGATTTTTATTTCAAAATTTTAATTCTAATCTATCTTTTTATTTTGAGAATTAAGTGGTTAAAAAGCAAAACCCTAAATTTTAAGAATCTCCCATTTCAACCTTTGATTGCTAATTGGACTAATCTAGACATCTCCAAATTAGCTATTTTTTTGGATTCTGTAATAAAATTATAATTTGTATCATCCCTAAAAATTTTGAAAAAAGTTGGTCGAACTGAGTACACTTTGCACATGGTCCCTAGCTTTTTTCCTGAAATTTCAGGAGTCAGAATTGACTGTATTTTTCTACTTAAATCTAGAAAATCAGTGTACTTTATCAATTTTTGCACCCCTTAAAGTCGAATACAAATTCAAATTTCCACACTCTTAACTTTTAAATCAATTTTCATAAAAAAGGTCCTAATTTTAGATCTTCTTTTCAAGTAAATTAAGATTTTAATTGACTTTCAATGGCAATCAATGGATTAGATTTATTTGCTATTTCACATATTATTCCATTATTTTTAACATATATTTATTAAAATCATGTGTTTGCTAATGACTTCTTTTATTTCATGTTGTGTCTTTTCATTCATAGCACTTGGTCATATTGTGTTGCTATGGTTTCAAGGTCATTTCCTTTCCAATTTGATCTTAAAGCTTTCATATATCATTTTTGTTGCATTATGGTGATGTTATTAACAAAATTCATTTCATATATTAATCACCTTAAGGCTTTTGTAGATCACAACCCTAGAGACTCTAATTCTTATACCTCTCCTAGGGTATCTTGTGTGAAAAATATGAGAGCTATTATATTAACCAATGATCTCTCTAACAAAGAGCAAGCATTGGAGAGTGATATAGACCCATCTTCTTCTCATACACATACCCTTGAGAAAGAGAGGAAACATCAAACTATTAATATTCTTACCTCTTTATACCCTCCTTACTCTCCTAGGACATATTTTCAACACCAAAATATATGTACAGAGGATGATGTTATGCATTTTATTCATAATCTTTCCCCTCACATAGAAATGAGTAAATATGAACGTTTAGATAATGAAGATGTTCATCCCAAATCTCCCAAAAAGGATAAGAATGACAAAGGAAATAAGATTATCCTTTCACATGATATTCCTTCTTCATCTTTTATTCCCCTTAACACGTCAGGTTTCAAAGAAATTTGTGATCTTATTCCACCATTTAGTCATTTGTAACATTCTTATAGTCATGGCTTTAATATAATAACAAAGAAAGGTTTTAGAGGACAAGGAATTGGGAAATTTAAACAAGGAATTCGTGTCCCTATAAACCCTCCTACGCAAGCTACTATATAAGGCATAGGAAGCAATACTCCTCTCTCTAAGGATAAACTTTGTAGGCTTGAAAATTTTAAGAACTATCTTTCAAGGCAACAAATCAAAAGAGCTTGCAAGAATGCATCTTCTTCAAAACTTCATTTTTGCTCCTTTCATCAAAGCCATGATCACGATGCTAAAGATTGCCCTGATTTTCAAAAATCTATTCAAGATGATATAGACAGTGGCAAAATTAGAATCATGGATGATAAACCTTCTTCTAATAATAATTTCCTTCCATGTCAATAAAATGACTTCACACATATTTATCATCCTAAAAGACTAGCTACGAGAATCTATTGGGATTGAAATATGATAAGACTATTTCCTTCCCCCCTAAAAACCCAAAAAAAAAATCTAAAGCAAGTAAAAGGTGAGGAATATTGCATTTTTTGTGATTCATATTCACATTCTCTTGGGAAATATCATGCATTTAGTAAATTTGTTCAAATGCAATATGATCATGCACGAATTTCTCTTACAATAGATCTAGTTGTCTTCATTGACATGAACTTTGTGCCTTAGCACTTCTTTTCTTTTCATGTTGCTCTTCACCCTATGACATAACTATCCAGCTTAACTAGGAGCTCTTTATCATTTATCGTGGTATTGTTTCAATTTTAAATACCTTGGGTTAGCAACATGAAGTTCACTTTCCTTCTTCTTTATATGTATTTATCTCTATCTATGTGTATTATTTATTATCAGATCTCCTTTCTTGCATAGAGTTATTCTTATGTGAGCATATAATTGCTCTTTGTTTTTTTCTCTTTGCTTGAAGAGGAGAATCTTTAATGAGTAATACACTTCTTCTTCTTCTTTGGGAAAACTTACCTCTCCTATGGTTTCAGATATTCACAAGTATGATATGCCCCTAGCATGGAATGATCTCTCCTAAAGTACATGACCCTTCATTGAGAGGATTTTCTCCACTAGGAGGGCATATCACTTGAAAATAATCTCCATTATAAGATGTGTAATTTTTCTCCTTGTTCTTCTCACTTGGGGGGCAAGGATTTCGCTCCTTTCTCTTTCTTCTATCTCATTTATCATTATTTCCTTGAGGGGCTGCATTTTTCATATGTGATTATCATTTCTTACAATGGTATGTTCTTATGACTAATCCCTCTTGGGGAGTATGTGATGCTTTCTCTCTTCTCTTAGAAGATTACCACTTCTTGAGATATGTATTTTACATTTACTAATGTCTCTTCTTGCGAGTGTTCATGTAAGTTCATCATGCATTTTCTTATGTTTAATCTCTCTTTAGAAGATTGTGTAAGCTCTTCTCATTGTCTCTATGCTTGGGGGGCAATGATTTCTTTCTCTCTCTTTCTCTAAGGATCAACTCTTTCCTATATTGTGGATGATGTGAGTTTCGTTACTTGATGTCATTCCTTGTGTGAAATCATTGTTGTTTGCTTAATGGTTCTCTCTTACACAAGAGGTATAAGTCCTTGACTACAACCTCTTTTACAATCATTAATGTACATCTATAATAAGTTCACCCATCCACATTGCGACAAAAGTGAGTCATCCTTCAGCAAGAATCCCTTTCACCTAGAAATAGGAGGAAGGAATGCATTGTTGTAATCTTGTGTGCTTCATTCTAGAAGATGTTATATTTGTCTAAGACAACTCCTCTTGGGGGGTAGATGTCTTTTGAACAAACATCTCTTCTCCTCCAAGGATCTCCTTTACACTTACAACAAGATATCTCTTTTCAACTATCTTACCCTTACTTGAAGAGTATTTCCTCTCTTGCTTGGATTTATGACATTGTTGCATAATGGATATCTTCTTGGTGTCGAAGGAAGGTATCCTTGTTCTTCTTTCCTTAAGATATCAACATAAAACTATGTTGATGTTGAGGCTAAAGTTGAACTTTAGAAAATTGACTTGAAACTTGTTAGTCCATCATGCAATATAAAAGAAAGCTACAGGAAATATTTAGCTTCAACCAATGAAGTAACATAAAATAAACAAAGTAAAAAAAATTATACCATCCATGGTTTACACCTCATTGTGTCCTAACTCCATTATTCTTGGTTGCAGATAATTTGCTCTCAGACAAGCACTGGTAGCTTCCAAGATGGCATATGAAGAATGGGCTGATAGTTTATTGATACTATGATATGCATATGCAAATGATTTAAGCTAACATGGTATTAAGCTATGAAAGAAATTCTAAAATTGCTAATTACTTCAAACTCAAACTCACATATGCAAGATAAAGACTCCTAATAGACTATTAGTTTCAAAATGGCTTAGGAGGCCTCTTTTTATAGATTTTTTACTGCATGAGCTTAGGTGGCAGAGATCAACGGTCATGATCAAATCTCACAATTTGGATGGCTATGAGCAAGAAGTTGAAGGTTGAGAGAAAGGAGGAAGGAGAAGACAAATGTCACTCATCTCACCTTGACTGAGTTGAAGACTTGAGAGGATATAGGATAGTTGGAGAAGATGTAGGAATGAGAGGACAAGTGGACTCAAGTCCTCCTAAGATATAGGTATATTGGAGAAAAAATAGAAGAAGGTTAGGAAATATGTGTACGTACACAATATTTCATTTATTTTGGAAGTTGGAGATAAGTGGCTAATAAATGTTTAATTTAATTTAATTTTGTTGAATTAATTTAGCCACATGATGGATGAGTTGGCAAAGAAGAAGTGACGTGGAGATGGAAAGGTGGGTTGGAAAAGGGATTAAATAATTAAGAAATTGTTTAATTAATAAGACTATAGGATAGTAGATAGATGAATAATTAAATATTAGATATTTAATTAATAGTTTAGAAAAAAAGGATATAACAAATTAATTAATAAAATGTTTCATTTAAATTAATTAATAGAAGAATATAAAATGAATTAAATAAGTTGATCTTTTCAAATTAACTATTTAATAGAAGAACAATTATTTTATTTTATTTTGATCGATAAAAGGTTGAGGCCAAAGAATTTTATTAATTTTTTTAAAAATAGATAGAATTACATTTACACCTCCATTCAGTGTGGGCACCAGTAGGAAAGAATGGAGGGAAGAAAACCTCCGATCTAGCCCAGATCCCTCAAGGATCAGAAAAAATTAAGAATGCGATACAAAATGGAGATACAAGATCACAAAGGGAAGTTGTCCAAAATAATGAAGATTGTCTATAGAAATCCTCTATGTAAAGTTGAGCAGCAGATTGCCCATTTCTTGGGGTGATGCTACCATTGTGAGCGACAATTCTTGTTATTCCTGAAACACAGGGTTACGCATGCTCTGCTCTATATGCTTCACAAAACCTTGAGAAAATGTCTCACCAAAATGTTAGGAAAAGGAAAACCGAATAGGTCAACTTATACAATATATCATACCTGCCTAGATGGTCACCCTATTAGGATACACAACTCAAAATATTAGTCTCAAAAAATCTCCAGAAACATAATGTAAGAGTGATTACCCATCGGAGAGCATAAACTCAATAATATTAACGAGGCAAATTCCATAAGTATTCCTGCAAAGAGATTGCGGGGAGCTACCATCTTAAAGAATATACACAGCTTAACAAGATTACGAAGCTAAGTTAAAGCAACCTAGAGACATTAAAGCCTAAAAGCTTCTTAAGAACAAAACAAGAGACAAAACATCAAGAATATAGGGGACCGAAAAGGTAAAATAGAGAAGAGGATAGCTAGGTAAGTGTTAGTCCTAAAAGAAGGCAATAGCTACTGATGCTCTGCAAAAAGGATTAGAAAATCTGTTTGATGGCAACACACACAAGAGCACAAGAAACAAACGTTAGTGTTAGCAACAAAAGATTATCCTAAACAGGCATATCAAGAGAGATATTAAGCATGAAATAGAAAGCATATAAACATAAAATGAAATAGCTAATCAAGATGCTCATAGTTGCTCCTCCCTTGTTCCTCTCCTCTCCAAGTCCCAAATGAGTGTAGCTCTCAGCAGCTTTTTGCACTATGGATGCTTATGGAGGATTGAGATTTAATACTAAGCTTCAAATATGAAATGAAAAGCTAAATACTATGCTAGAGTAGATAGTGATGCTATGAAAAAGCTCTATGCTAATGCCAGTATAACAACAATACTCTAAAATGCTTCTTTTTGCTTGAGGAGAAGGGTTCTATTTATAGAAGAAATGGAGAAATGAAGGGTTAAGATTGAGCAATCTTAACAAGGGTTAGGATTGAAAGTTGGGGATCCATGTGCACAATTGGCACCAATAAAATGGTGACAAGTTTCAACATAGGATTGGGTTGAGAGAAGAGGTTGGAGGCATTAAAGGCCTGAGAAGACCTCATGGTTATCTAGAAGGTAAGGGTCAAGTCTAAATTAAGATTACCCACTGGATTAGGAGTTAATGCAAGGATAAACCTTTGTGCAAATGATTAAGAGATAATCATGGTCAAAGCATTAAAGGCTTGATGAGACCCTTGGGTTGGGTAGAGGTTGAGTCAAAACAAATGTTTTAACCATGTGGGAGGGTTTGAGGTAACCATTAATGGTTATTGGAGACTTTGGGGATTAAGTGGTTGAAGGTTGAAAGCCTTCAATGGTTATCAAAGACTTTGAGCCATTTAGTGGTTGAAGGTTGGAAGCTTTCAAAGGTTATCCAAGACTTTGAGGGTTAATTTGTTGAACACACAAAGCATTAATTGCTTTTCAAAGACTTTGGAGTCTTTGAGAAGTGACTCCAATTTGCTTAGGAATGTGACAATATTTAGGGGATGGATTAGGCTAATTAGGAAGGGTTTAGAAGAATCTAGAAGGGGTTTAGGCATACAAGTGGATTTTGTAGGAAAATGCAAGTGGGAGAAATTTTGGTATTTTCAATTAAAATAAAATCATTTATTTCAATTAAATGGTGTAAGTTGAATTTGGATAAATATTCAAATAAATATTAATTTATTTAAATGAGGAAAATGAAGATAAAGCATTAAAATGCTTGAAGACTTTGAGGGAAACCATTAAAGGCTTGAAGACTTTAAGGAAAACCATTAAAGTCTTAAGAAGATTGTAGAAGGAAGCCATCAAGTTTGAAGACTTTAAAGCCATCAAGTTTGACTACTTTAAGGGAAACCATTAAAGGTTTCAAGTGGGTGAGGATAAATAGGATTTTAAATAAATAATTTATTTAAAATAGTTGTGCAACTTGCTTTTGTAGGAAAATACAAGTGGGTGGAGGATAAAGGTGATTTAAATAAATGATTTATTTAAAATAATTGTGCAACTTGCATTTGTAGGAAAATGCAAGTGGGTGGAGGATAAAGGTGATTTAAATAAATGATTTATTTATTTAAATGTGAGAGGTGGGATTTTGGGGGATTTAAATAAATATTAATTTATTTAAATGTGAGAGAAGATTTAATTAAATAAATATGATTTATTTATTTAATTAATGGTCTGAATTTGGTTAAGTGAATTAAATCAAATAAATTGAATAATTTATTTAATTAATAGGAGAAGAGGGTTAAGATGAATTAATTAAATATTAATTTAATTAATTATTAATTGATGGTTAAATAATCAAATAAATACTAAGTATTTATTTAATTAAGTGGACAGATTTATGTGACTACATTTGCCCCTCTTTGAGACGGTGCAGTTTATCGCATCGTTTCAAAGAAAGAAAAATAGGTGTGAAGAAATGCCCCATAAAATGTAAATTTAATGGGTGGTATGCCCCCTCGAGGGATGGGCCGAATGTTTTTTTTTTTTTTTTTAAATCGGGCGATCTCTCGAAAAAGAATGAAAAGTGGAGGGGAGGTAGAATAGAAGAAATTAGAACTAATGATGAAAGAATGGGAGAAAATGGAGTGAATATGAAGAAACAACAAGCCAGCGAGTACCCTGAGGTCATGCAAGAGATACATAGCAGATGTAGTGTGGGGTTTTGATTGATGCTATACAATTGATCCAAATTGTTTGGACAATCTGGTGCAATCGGTTTAATTGCCCCGGTCAAGTCAAAGCATGACAGTTGATGTCAGTTGGTCGCTTGGACATGATAAAGTCTGAGTAAGTGAATCAAAGTGACCTGATGGTGACTTAGACAATTGATGTAATTGCCCGATGAAGTCAAGGTATATGAAGCAAAATACTCGTTGAGACGTAGACAATTGATGTAATTGTCCGTTGGATTGTGTTTGATTGGTTGATCAATTGATAGTGTGTGCGTGTGATGGATGGTTGTGGGGAATCATGGCAACCCCGTTGAGACTAGGTCATTATGATGAATGCCTGATGTAGTCTAGGATTACCATAATCGATTACCTGTTGAGACCCGAAGATACATGATCGGAGTATCTGTTGATAGTCTAGGTGTGTGGGAGTCGATGTATCTGTGTAGACAGAGTAACTGGCTTAATTTTGTGGATGAGTGAGGATGGGAAGCGATGAAGGGATTAGGATGATGTTGATGATCAAGATAGGGAGGGTGAGGGGGGATTTGATGTTAGATAGAAGATATGGAGGACTAGGATCGAGTCCTATGGAAGAAGCTGAGTAAAATAGAGTATGCATTATTATGACTATGTATGCATGATATGCAGCTATTATGAATGTAGGGATGGGTGGAATGCAACGAAATGCAATATATACAGATGAGATGGAATGACGATCCATGGTGCTTTATTTTTCATCATTGAGCTTTAAAATGTTGTAAGAAAATACAAGCATCTTGACATAATGATTCAAGATGACCAGAGTATTTCTTACATGGATTTTTATATAGCAAGTTAATACAAGCAACTTGATATAATGGATCAAGTTGACCTGAGTATTGCTTGCGGAACAGACAAGGATTATCTCCGTTCATGCATGACTTGGATCGTCCTCCTTGATCTTAGGCTGATCATATCCTGAGACAAGTGCATACCGTACTAAGAAATAAAACCTTTATCCAGTTTGGACGAGGTAGGAGGAACCAAAGAATGAGCATTGTACCTGTAAACAAACAATATATACATAAAGAATAAAGAATATGGATCCTTGGTAATGGTTCATGCTCATATGGTCGAGATATACGCTGTAGTCAGCAAGCCGTAGTGATCTATGACTGCATTTGGCATAAGATCACGTAGCTTGGTGAACTTCCCACGTAGACACCATTAGTACATGCCCCAGAACTTCATCGGAAATAATGCACAAACGATACAAAACAATGTTGAAAAGATCCCGATACAGATAAACAAATGAATTACTCACAAATCAACCAAGTATTTGACAGCCTAACAGAATTTTCTTGTCAAAGAAAACATCATCTTGTCTTTGTTTTGGTAAGGAAGGATGCATCCTTATTTTAAAGACAGTTTTGGATTGTTGATGTGGATTGTGTGGTTGTTTGGTAAATGGTCATTGTGTGAGTAGTTTGTCGCAATGTTTGTTTTGGTATCTGCATGGATGAGTATGTACAAGGTGTTGCCATGTTTTTGTGTGATTTTTCAATGGTTTTGTCGATGTTTTTGGATTTTGAATTGTTTTGAATGTTTTTGGTATTTTTGCGAGATATTTTTGAATGTTTTTGGATTTTTGATGATTGTTTGAATGAAGAACTTAATGAATCATAAGACAATGTAGAATCCACTTCCATCAATAGGTTAAAGGCATTGCCCCCAGTTTTAGACATGACTATGAAAAAGCGGGATGCAAGATGTATGGAGTACTATCATAATTGCAGAGGAATAACAAGCCATGGTTGATGGATGGATGGATGTATGTATGAAGTAGATGTGATCGCCACAAGTCTGAAAGATAATGGAGCCATAGCCTTTACGAGTGGCGCCTGTTTGCCAGGTTTTCCCCATCGTTCTTACCCAAGGTGCCACCGGAGTGGTTGTTCACCGTTTGGATGCATGATTTTTCTTTACTTTTTTGAATGTTTTTATATTTTCTTCAGGACATTTTTTTGAATGTTTTTTGGTATTTTCTGATAGGCAGGGGAGCCTGATGCTCTGTACAGCTTATGTGTAAAACTGTTTGAGGTGCATGCTGTTGATTGGATCTGCGAGCGGTTCTCCGTCTGATGTAGCCAACTGATATGCCCCGGACCCGAATACAGCAGTGACAACATATGGGCCCAACCAGTTTGATTCAAACTTGCCTTGATGTTCTCTATTTGGTTGGTTGTGAGGATTTTCGCGAAGAACAAGATCACCTACCTCAAATGTACGAGATCTAACTCGGTGATTGTAGCTTCTACTCATGCGCTGCTGATAGGCTTTGAGGTGATTGTATGCAGCTTGTCGTTTCTCATCAAGTAACTCTAAGTCCTGAAGGCGTGAGACTCTGTATGCTTCATCATCAATGAGATTATGCAAGGAAACTCGTAATGATGGTATCTCAACCTCAATAGGTAAGATAGCTTCGGCACCATAGACCAATGAATAAGGAGTTGCACCTGTAGGGGTCCGAATGCTAGTTCGATATGCCCATAGCGCTGGATTCAATTGAACATGCCAATCACGGCCGGCATCATTGACTGTCTTCTTTAGGATCCTCAATATGTTTTTATTGGATGCTTCGGCCTGACCATTGCCTTGTGGGTAATAGGGAGTGGAAAAGCGGTGTTGGATATGAAATTTCTCACAAAGCTCACGGACATCCTGATTTTTGAAAGGAAGACCGTTATCTGTGACAATGGACATGGGCACACCATACCGACAGATGATGTAATTGAGGATGAATGAGGCGATCTGCTTGCCGGTGACTTGGGTAAGTGGAACAGCTTCGATCCACTTGGTGAAATATTCGGTGGCGGTAATAATGAATTTATGGCCATTGGATGAAGATGGATGGATCTTACCCACAAGGTCAAGGCCCCATTGACAGAAAGGCCATGGTGTCATGATTGGTTGCAGTTCCTGGGCCGGTGCATGTATCAGGTCGCCGTGAACTTGACATTTTTTGCACTTCCTGACAAAGTAGTAGGAATCCTTTTCCATAGATGGCCAATAGTATCCAGCTCGCATGATCTTCTTGGCTAGTGATGGACCACTTGAGTGAGTCCCGCAAATTCCTTCATGTACCTCTTCCAAAGCCTTTGTTATCTCACCTTGTTCTAGACATCGAAGGAGAGTACCATCAAGACCGCGTCGGTATAGGGTTTCGGCAATAATGGTATATCGAGCAGTTTGGCGAATGAAGGTTTTACGTTGGTTATTTGATTGGTTGGGAGGAAGGGTGTGATCGCGGAGATAGGTGTAGAACTCACCGTACCATGGGGATTCAGAACCAACAAGGCAACATATCATTTCAGATTCAGGGATATCATAAGCGGGGATCCAAAGTTGTTCTACCAAGAACTCGTAGCGTGTTGAATTCTGTGGAAGATCTAGTAGAGATGCGATGGTAGCCATAGCGTCAGCAGCTCGATTCTGATCTCTTGGTATCTGCTCAAAAGTGATAGTAGTAAATGATGTCTTTAGAGTGTCCACCATTTGCTTATATGGCATGAGTTTATCATCTTTGGTCTGATATTCATCTGTTGCTTGTCGAATGACCAGTTGCGAGTCGCCATATACTTGTAGTTCTTGTAATTTCCATTGTACGGCTAACCTGAGTCCCGTGATCAAGGCCTCATACTCTGCTATGTTGTTTGTGCATGGAAATGTGAGCCTGTAAGACTTCGGGATGCTATCACCTTGAGGTGTGATAAACAGAATGCCTGCCCCCGAGCCATGCCTAGTGTATGAACCATCAAAATATAGTTTCCATGGCTGTGCTTCTGTGATCATGAATATCTCTTCATCTGGAAAATTGGAAATGAGAGGATGATCGCCTATGAGTGGTGCATCGGCCAATTGATCTGCAATGACCTGACCTTTGATAGCTTTACGGTCCACATACTCGATGTCGAATTCACTTAGAATCATTACCCATTTAGCTAAGCGACCTGTCAATGCTGCTTTGTTAAGTAAATACTTGAGTGGATCAATCTTTGCAATGAGTTGCACCTTGTGTGTTAACAGATAGTGCCTCAGTTTAGTGGCTGCCAAGATTACTGCTAGGCAAGCTCGCTCAATAGGTGTGTAATTGAGTTCATAGCCCACAAGTGTGCGAGAGATGTAGTAAATAGCACACTCTTTTCCTTCTGCATTATGTTGTGCCAGTAGTACACCCAATGCTGTACTTGTTGCTGAGATATAGAGCAATAATGGTCTACTTGGATCTGGTGGCATCAGCAATGGTGGATTCATGAGATAGTCTTTAAGCGCCTGAAATGCTTGCTGGCATCTGTCATCCCACTGAAAGCGGATGTTCTTGTGTAGCAGGTGTGTGAATGGGTGACACTTATCAGCCAATTGTGCAATGAATCTGCGGATAGATTGAAGCCGTCCTTGTAGTGTTCTTAGCTGACTGATATTCTTTGGAGGTGGCATGTCCATGATTGCTTTAACCTTTGCTGGATCGACCTCAATGCCTTTGCTTGAGACAATGTATCCTAGAAGCTTCCCGGAGGTCACTCCGAAGACACATTTCTTTGGGTTGAGTCGAACATGGTATTGTTCCAGTCTATCAAAGATTTTATCTAAGATGTGAAGATGTCCTTCTCTAGTAAGTGATTTTGCTAGTAAATCATCCACATAATCTTCCATTATAGTATGCATCATGTCATGGAAGATGGTGGTCATTGCTCTTTGATAGGTCGCTCCTGCATTCTTTAGACCAAAAGGCATTACATTCCAGCAGTATGTGCCCCATGGACATGTGAAGGCTGTCTTATGTTGGTCCTCTGGTGCGATCTTTATCTGATTGTATCCTGAAAAGCCATCCATGAGTGAAAGCATGGCATGTCCTGCTGTCAGGTCCACTATGATGTCGATATTTGGTAGGGGGAAGTCATCCTTAGGACAAGCTTTATTTAGATCTCGGAAGCCGGTACAAATGCGGATGCCCCCTTTTGGTTTGCCAACTGGCACGATGTTGGAGATCCATTCTGCATAATCAATTGGCCTAATGAAACCAACATCTAGGAGTTTCTTGAGCTCTATTTTGACTAGCACTGCAATCTGGGGATGCATCTTACGAAGCTTCTGCTTGACAGGTTTGGCTCCTTTTGCTACTGTGAGATGATGCATAACTAAATCCGGATCAAGCCCAGGCATGTCTGCATATGACCATGCAAAGTTGATCTGACGCTGCTGGAAGAACTCTATGAATTGAGGTTGTTCCTCTGGAGTGAGAAGAGATGCCAGATGTATGATATGAGGATTTTCAGGAGTCCCCACATTGTATTCTTTGGTCTCCTCAATGAGGATCGTTGATCGTTCCTGTTGTGTATTAGCAGGGAGAATGTCAAACCCTTCATCCTCAGGCGCCTCAGAGAGGTTTTCACCGTTGGATACGCTCTTTCTTTTTACTTTTGTTGGATCAAACAGTGCCACAGTGTGGTTTTCACTAGAAGATCCATGTTTTAATGTTATATTTTTGCAGCTGAAGGGTTTGGCATCCGCCCCGAAGTATGCTGCGCTATTAAGTTCAATGGCGAATCCAGCTTTGTGATCCCCGCTTGGTAGATTATCCCTTAATTCCAAAAAGTCAATGATAGCCTCATCGTTTTGGAAGAGGTCAAGACATGGGGGATTTGGTTGATTCCATTCGATGAGTTCAGGGTGGATAATGGGCATTAGCTCATCGATTAAGTTAAGTGCGGGAGATGTATCAGTGAGGGTTAAGACAGTGTGGTGAAGGTCGTTGATGGTACTCTCCCTGTCAGAATCCGGCGTAGGATGAGACGTAGGGTCTGTGGAAGATGTTTCCAGCTCAGGTACCCAAGTGGTCTTTATCTGTGCTTCTCCGTAAACAGGAATGTCTTTGCGTGGCGGAGGTGGTGACGTGTCTTCCTCATCTGAAGTGTTAAGCTGTACAGAATCAAATTCCCACTCATGTGAGTTAGTCTCTGAATCACTCTCCAGCATCCGATTGCTATACCATACTGGGATGTCTTTGGAGTTAAACACGGCAGGTGTGATTGGTTTATGTATCCTTGTGGTGATCAATGCTGCAGGAACCGTGATGGGGTTTAAAGGATTTGTTACTGGAAGTATTGGTAATGGTGACTCAGTGGCTTCTGCTGGAACTACTGGTGCCATAGATGCTGCTGCGGGTTCCAATATAGTTGCTGCTACAAATGGTGTTGCTGATAGGATTACTGGTTCGTTTGATGGGATGAGTGACATTGGTGATGGTGGAGTTGTGAGCCTTGAGGGGGCAGTGGGGATAGTGCTTGATGGTGCTTTGATTATGAAAGGTATCCTCTTTGCAGTAGGTGGGCAAAATGGTTTGCTGGGTTTTCCTTTGAATCTAAGTTTAGGAAGGATCTCTTTTTCAAAGCCTAGGCCTGTATTACCTTTGGGCTTGAACTCTGGCAGCAGCGGTTCCTGTCGTCCTTGTTTGCAGGATCCCAAAGCACTTTGACCATCATATCCCATTCTTTGCATAATGAGGAGGCCTTTGCCATATTGTTCCGTAGGAAGTGTAACTCGCGGTATGTCAGTGGTGATGGGATCCTTATAGATCCAGTCCGCCAGGTCCTCATCTTGTGTCTCTTCCTCTTGACTCTTTCCAAGAATGAAAGGCGTTAAGGCACATGGAGGCGTGATTAGTGGTTGCTGGAGCAACTGCTGTGGTTTACCATGTGTTCTAGGAGAAGTGGGCATTTGTCCCACACAAAAGAGCTGACTCAAGTTGTATTCTCCAGGACCTTCCTCTGCGATTTTCATCTTAAGCTTTTCTTGCTTGGGTATAGGGGTGTTTGAACTAGCAAGAGAGGCGGGATTTACATATGATGTGGAGGAAATGGCTTCCCTATTATTAGGAACAGTAATTTCTGGTTGATGGCTGATATTATGGCAAAATGCAAAGGGATTTGCATCGCCCAGGATTGTGATCTCTGCACCATTATGTGGGAACTTGATACATTGATGGTAGGTAGATGGAACAGCTTGCATGGCATGTATCCAAGGTCTCCCTAATAATAGATTATATGGCAGAGGAAGGTCCAGAACCTGACAAATGATATGCTTTACCACAGGGCCCACTCGGATTGGTAGTACCACAGCTCCTTTGGATGAACGCTCTGCATCATCATAGGCTTTGATGGTGATCTTCTTACGAGGATCCACCGATTCTATTGCATATCCCAATGCTGTGACCAACTGTAGTGTGCAAATGTTTAGGCCTGCTCCATTATCGATCAAGACTCGCTTGATCCTGTGTTGGTTGACGAAGCCTTCAATGTGGAGTGAGGCGTTATGAGGTTGCTGGAAGGAAGAGTTGTCACTTTCAGAAAAAGTGAGACAAGGTGATGACTTTAGACTTCCAACCATGGCTTGAAATTGGTCCGTATTTAGATTTGCAGGGACTGACGCCTCTTGGAGTGCTTGATCCAAGATTGTTTTATGAGAGGGTGACAGACGCAAAAGCTCCAAAATGGATATAAGTGCAGGGGTTTTGTCTAATTGTTCCACAAGATTGTACTGCTTTGGGACGAAGGTGGTGCCTTGTGGAGCTGCCTTGATGGTGACCTTGCCACGACGTGTAACAACATTGCAATTTGAGGTGGGATTTTTGAAGGTTATGGTTGCAATTTGTTCACTGGCATCATACAGGTGATTTACAATGTAATTATACGCAGCTTGCGTATAATCAGTGGTATCAGGACCTCGACTGGACGTCGAAGGACCCCTTTGATCTTGCGATGGAAGTGGATTCTTGAACATCTGATGATCATTATTGGTTGTTTTTGGGTCATGTCCTTCTATTTCAATTTCTCCTCGGTCAATAAGATCCTGAATGAGATCTTTCAATCGGTGACAATTACTTGTTTTGTGTCCTCTTCCTTGATGGAACTCACAGTGTTCAGTATCTTTCCACCATGCTGGTTTGACTTGAGGCTCATAGTTTGATAGCTTAGGTAGAGTGACCAAATTTTGAGAGAGGAGTTGTCGCAACACTGTTTCAATGGGTTCCCCTAAGGGAGTGTAAGTGCGTTTTTGTTTTTGTGGACGAGGTCTTGGTTCATCCTGAGATGTGATGCGACCTTGATTAAGAGGAACATTTGTGTTATTTTGAGGTGGAGGATTTTGTCCTGCAAACCGAACCACAGGTTGTGCATTTTGGACAGTCCGAGCATCCACAACTCCATCGTTGACGATGTTCTTATTCTTGTTCCAGAAGTTCGGTTTATCGCTATTGAAGCGCGGGCGAGGAGCATCTTTTGGTTCATTAAAGATTTTGATGAGTCCTTTTTTGATGAGTGCCCTTTCACATTTTATACCCTTGGTGATCATATCGTTAAAAGAGTCTGTGTCTTTGACATCCAGGTGAAATTCCATTTCTTCGTTTAAGTTGGAAATGAAAATTTCCACTAGTTCTCGTTCAGGTAACTGAAGAGAACGTCTGCTAGACATTTGGCGCCATCGTTGCAGGAATACTGCGAATAATTCACCTGGTTTTTGTTTGGTGTTGCATAGATCAGCCATGGTGATGTCGCGTTCAATATTATAAGAGTAATGAGATAGGAACTTCTGGATGAGTTCCTCAAATGTTCTAATGCCACCTGGAAGTCGGGAAAACCATGATGTGGTTGTTCCTCCCAAGCTTTGGGGAAAAAGGCGCATTAGGTATGTGTCCTCATAAGCTACTTCAAGACAAGCAGAATGAAATTCTCGGACATGATCACGGGGATCCCCCTTTCCTCTATATTTTTCAAATTTGGGTGTTTCAAACCCGCGTGGAAAGGGTGGCATATAAATATTCCTATCAAACGGATAGGGACAGATGTCGCTAAGTGAAAATTGATTGGTCTTAACACCACTATGAAGTTGTTGGGCGAGATTCGCGACTTGTTGCCGCAACATCTCCATTTCATTTGGAGGAGGAGGTGGTGGGTTACCTCGAGGGATGTTATATCTGATGGGATCTCTACGTCTTTCCTCCTCATGGCGACTTTGTCTTTCTGATGCTTGTCTTAATTGGGCAAGATCAAAGTCTGAGGGGAGTTTGGCTCCTTCTTGAGCAAGTCTTAAGAAGTGAGCATCCGCATTGCTCCTGAGAATTTCATCAAATAATCTGTTAAAGTGAGGGTTATGCTGAACCCTTTCGATTGTTGAAGGAGTGGGACTACTTGGGTTTTCATCATTTACATTTCCTCCAAGTGCTTCTTGAAATTCATTGAGGTTGTCCTCTTCTTCCTCAATTTCTATTTCTCGTTGCCTTGATCGCGATCGGGTTTGAGCCATTTTGTTTGCAAGTTTGTGTTGAAGTTGATTGAAGATGATGATGAGTTGTTCGATGAAAGATGGATGATTAGTGGATTGTAGATCTCTAGCACTCTAAAGGTAAATGTAACCAGAATTCTTTCTTTGAATTGCTTGTTTGTTTTGATGAGTTTGGATGTGATAAGGTGTAGAGAAATCTGAGATGTGTTACAGATTTTGACTACCTAGCAATGAGAGGATTTACTCATGAACTAGTTTTAACCTGCGTAGATGTGTCTCTTAGGATGAGCTTATCCTAGATGTAGAAACAATCTAAAAGTGATGTGATGTGTTTGATTTCAAGCAATATCTAAAAAAGGAATCTTGGGACAAGAACCTCTTAATGTTTTGAGAGTTTTGGGATGAATTGATGATGGAAAAATGATGTATGAATGAGATGATGGATGTTTTGTTTTCAACTTTAATAAAAACTTTGTGTTACAAATGGAACAAACTCTACTTCTTCCCTTTCAGGCGTTGGTGGCATTTCTCGAGCTGTGTTGTAGGTGATACAGATGTTTGGGAAGAAGTTGGGATTAATCTTTCCTCCTTGATTTTTGTGATAACTCAGAGCTCTATATTGCATAAAAGCTCTGCGGTTCAATGATTCGGAATCAAACTCGTTTGTTTTACCTTGAAGATAGAGACGCATGCGATGTAGAAAGACTCTATGTGAGACAAAGATTTGTCTATTGAGATAGAAGAATTTCCTCCTTTTGATCAAAGCCTTTGAGCTTAATGGTCTTCTTTTCAAGGTAATATTCTGATGACACTTCTTCTTTCGCAAGATGTGAAGAATGGTCATAAATTTTTGACTCTTTGTTTGTTTGCACTTTGTTTTTGGTATTTTTGGTTGTGTTGACAGATGTTGGATGAATACTTTGTTTTTGGGATTGATTTTCTGATTTTTCTTTGACAAGAAAACAAAGCAAGCACACAAACACAAGATTGTAGCCTCAAAGGCACAAATGAGTATGGGTCTAGATCAACCCAATCCTTGGACTTGTTTTTGACCCTTCCTTTAGATTTATTTTAAGGTGTATTTCCAAAGCCTGAAGTCGGCTCAATTTGTTCTAGGTCTGTAAAACGAACACACTTCAAACATTTTTTATCCCTAAGGTCAAGTGGCCAGTTGTGATAAATTTAGCCCACATCTTGATATTTCTTCGACTTTGGTACTACATACCTTATGAATCCCGCCGTGGTAGGTAAGGATGTGATATACTAAGTCTTGCACGAGCATAACAAATAGATGATCCCTATGATGGGGGAGTCACCACTTTTATCAAGTCACAAGTGACTTTTCAAAAAGCTATGTTTCTACTCAAGGAAATATGTATGGTGAGTATCTTGGGAGCAAAACCATCTATGCTCTTGCACTAAATTATACCTCAAATATCCTCAATCAATAGAACAGGTGGGCTACTACTTAAAGGTGTTTAGTCATGTTCGATGGCTTTGGACATAAGTTCATTCTGCAGTGACTCACTTAAGAGCCTTGTAACTGGTGGTGGGGCCCATTTGTCCTTTCGACCAGTTACACTGTAGGAACAGCTATACCCAAGGCTACAGCTTTCGCTCTCACCTGATTTCTATAGCGGCTCGAAGGATTTACCGCTCGAGGTCGTTCCCAAGAGTATCGATCCCTTGGCAGGCCTCTCTTAAAAAGATAAAATGTGAGTGTTACTAACACTTTTCTCTTGCACCTAGGACCACGAAAGCCAAGGGAGAGGATAGTGTGTGTTAGAAGTAGGACCACTCGACCAACTCTTTGCACAAGTGTGCCAAGCACGAAAAACACCTGTTCTTTTTAATCTATCATTGCAATGTGATCTAACTATTTGGAGATGTTGCTCCAACAATCATGGTGTTCTTTTTAATTTTCAAAGGCAATTGTTTGAGTAAACTAGAATTTGAAAATCCTGGTCAACTTAATGAAAAACACGTTTGCATGAAGTAAGATTGCTTTAAAAATGAGACAAGTTGATTGTGAATTTTATTTGCACCAAAAATGGAAGTGTGGATTGTGAGTTTTATCTTGATGCAAGAAATAAAATTTGTCTTGTTGATTTTAAGCACCAAAACGAAGTTTGTTTCCTAACTTGCAAAAAAAAAAAAAAAAAAAAAAAAATAAAGTTGTTTTTGTATAAGTTTGTGGTTCTTTTTACCTTTGAACAATGAAATTCTTTTTAAGAGCCCCAAACAAATGTGTGATTCTTTTTCAAAAGCCCAAATTTGAAATGTGAAGTTAATTTTAAACCAAAATAAAAAGTGAATTCATTTTTTAAACCAACTTCAAAAACAAGTTAGTAAAAAATATAAATCTACTCTTTAATCTAATTTAAATCTGCACAAAAGAGAAAAATAGTTAGTAAAATCTGCCTATTTGGTGGGCTTCTACAAGCCTAAATTTTTTATTTTTTTTTTGGTTACAAGGTGATTTGTACAACGTTTTGTTACAATAGCGCTAGTCTGTATTTGAACAGAGGCACTATTTAACACAAACGTATTAAAAGAAAGGGAAAGACAGAGAAGGGAAAAGCACTGAAACAGGGGGAATAGCGCCAAAATAATGCCAAACGCACCAAAACAGTGTCAAAATCGCAACCTGTGTGACATTTTCAACATTCAAACATGTTATTGGTTTAAAAAAAAAAAAATGATCTTTTTGGTGTTTGGATTCACGTCGGGTTCACCAAATGATGCTCTGCAAAAAGGATTAGAAAATCTGTTTGATGGCAACACACACAAGAGCACAAGAAACAAACGTTAGTGTTAGCAACAAAAGATTATCCTAAACAGGCATATCAAGAGAGATATTAAGCATGAAATAGAAAGCATATAAACATAAAATGAAATAGCTAATCAAGATGCTCATAGTTGCTCCTCCCTTGTTCCTCTCCTCTCCAAGTCCCAAATGAGTGTAGCTCTCAGCAGCTTTTTGCACTATGGATGCTTATGGAGGATTGAGATTTAATACTAAGCTTCAAATATGAAATGAAAAGCTAAATACTATGCTAGAGTAGATAGTGATGCTATGAAAAAGCTCTATGCTAATGCCAGTATAACAACAATACTCTAAAATGCTTCTTTTTGCTTGAGGAGAAGGGTTCTATTTATAGAAGAAATGGAGAAATGAAGGGTTAAGATTGAGCAATCTTAACAAGGGTTAGGATTGAAAGTTGGGGATCCATGTGCACAATTGGCACCAATAAAATGGTGACAAGTTTCAACATAGGATTGGGTTGAGAGAAGAGGTTGGAGGCATTAAAGGCCTGAGAAGACCTCATGGTTATCTAGAAGGTAAGGGTCAAGTCTAAATTAAGATTACCCACTGGATTAGGAGTTAATGCAAGGATAAACCTTTGTGCAAATGATTAAGAGATAATCATGGTCAAAGCATTAAAGGCTTGATGAGACCCTTGGGTTGGGTAGAGGTTGAGTCAAAACAAATGTTTTAACCATGTGGGAGGGTTTGAGGTAACCATTAATGGTTATTGGAGACTTTGGGGATTAAGTGGTTGAAGGTTGAAAGCCTTCAATGGTTATCAAAGACTTTGAGCCATTTAGTGGTTGAAGGTTGGAAGCTTTCAAAGGTTATCCAAGACTTTGAGGGTTAATTTGTTGAACACACAAAGCATTAATTGCTTTTCAAAGACTTTGGAGTCTTTGAGAAGTGACTCCAATTTGCTTAGGAATGTGACAATATTTAGGGGATGGATTAGGCTAATTAGGAAGGGTTTAGAAGAATCTAGAAGGGGTTTAGGCATACAAGTGGATTTTGTAGGAAAATGCAAGTGGGAGAAATTTTGGTATTTTCAATTAAAATAAAATCATTTATTTCAATTAAATGGTGTAAGTTGAATTTGGATAAATATTCAAATAAATATTAATTTATTTAAATGAGGAAAATGAAGATAAAGCATTAAAATGCTTGAAGACTTTGAGGGAAACCATTAAAGGCTTGAAGACTTTAAGGAAAACCATTAAAGTCTTAAGAAGATTGTAGAAGGAAGCCATCAAGTTTGAAGACTTTAAAGCCATCAAGTTTGACTACTTTAAGGGAAACCATTAAAGGTTTCAAGTGGGTGAGGATAAATAGGATTTTAAATAAATAATTTATTTAAAATAGTTGTGCAACTTGCTTTTGTAGGAAAATACAAGTGGGTGGAGGATAAAGGTGATTTAAATAAATGATTTATTTAAAATAATTGTGCAACTTGCATTTGTAGGAAAATGCAAGTGGGTGGAGGATAAAGGTGATTTAAATAAATGATTTATTTATTTAAATGTGAGAGGTGGGATTTTGGGGGATTTAAATAAATATTAATTTATTTAAATGTGAGAGAAGATTTAATTAAATAAATATGATTTATTTATTTAATTAATGGTCTGAATTTGGTTAAGTGAATTAAATCAAATAAATTGAATAATTTATTTAATTAATAGGAGAAGAGGGTTAAGATGAATTAATTAAATATTAATTTAATTAATTATTAATTGATGGTTAAATAATCAAATAAATACTAAGTATTTATTTAATTAAGTGGACAGATTTATGTGACTACAGCTACATAAATAATAATACCTATATATTCGTGATCACATATATCCAGGAGTGAGATATGCCAGCACGTTTATATACCTATGCTCATTAATGTAAGGTATTGCCTCCTTCTAGTCTTAAAGCTTATCCTAGCAAAGCAGTGATGAACTTCAGAAAAGACTCATCGAAGACAGTAATTTCTTTTGACAAAAGATAATGAGGAAAGCGAAGATGGTTTTCATCGACGGGAAAAGATCTTCGAGGAGATAATACCATCGGTGTAACATAAAAAGGGCTACCCGAAAGGAAAGTTCTCATCGAAAGAATAATGTCGATCAAATAAAAGGAAGCTGCATCGATAAAGATATCGATGAGGAAATAGGTTTTGAGGATGCTAAAAGGCATGCCTCCGATACGCATAGTTTCACCGATGCGCGGTTATCGGTGGAAGATGATAAGGGAGGATAAAGAAAGGCTTCGGTGAGACAATGGATCCATTCATCGATAGGGCATGATGATTTTGATGGAAGAAGTGTTTCAGTGGAAAAAATAAAGGAGGTCACCGAAGCCCGCGGTTTCTTCGACATAAAAACCCAATGGATATCAAATAGGTATCGGTGAGGAAACAGCCATAGTGACCAAATACAGTATTTCGATGAAAGAAGGATTATCTGTGAAGTTAAATTGTAAAAGCCCCCTATTGTTAAAATAAATTATCATTTTCATTAAAACCATGGTAGCCCACAAGTCAACAAGGGGGTGTAATAGCATCCTATTTAAAATATTCGGGTTCAAATAATATTGATGAGACCCAACGATGTCTCATCGATATAGAAGGGCCATCAAAGAAAGGAAGCGCTAATGAACTTCAGAAAAGACTCATCGAAGATAGTAATTCCATCGACAAAAGATATCGAGGAAAGCGAAGATGGTTTTTATTGATAGGAAAAGGTCTTCGAGGAGATAGTACCATCGGTGTAACATAAAAAGGACTCACCGAAAGGAATGTTCTCATCGAAAGAATAAAGTCGATCAGACAAAAGGAAGCTACATCGATAAAAGATGTCAATGAGGAAATAGGTTTTGAGGAAGCGAAAAGGCATGCCTCCAATATGCATGGTTTCACTGATGCGACTTTATCGGTGGAGGATGATAAGGGAGGATAAAGAAAGGCTTCGGTGAGACAATAGATCCATTCATCGACAAGGCATGATGATTTCGATGGAAGAAGTGTTTCGGTGGAAAAAATAAAGGAGGTCACCGAAGCCCGTGGTTTATTCGACATAAAATCTAATGGATAACAGATAGGTATCGGTGAGGAAACAAACATAGTGACCGAATACAGTATTTCAATGAAAGAAGGATACATGCATTGAGAGTGCTTATATGTCCCAGATAATTCATGACAGGGTCCTGGGCCACAAGAATGTGAGATAAAACCTGCATATATGTATATATATATATAAGGATATATATGTGTATATATATGTGTGTGTGCTGATAAGAGGTTGAATATAAGGATGGATGACTGAATCAAGGTGAGGGTCTCATAATGAAAGTTCCCAGATAAGTATATACACAAATAATAGACCAGGGGCCTCTCCTTGGGCAAAAGGATGGAAGACTAAATGGGTATGAAGGAGAGGAATAAAATCTATGATTGAGATTTGTGTTTTAATGATTATATCCGACCATGGATTGAGCCTAACTACCTGAGTTAAATTCTGGGAGAACAGATATATGGGCATATTTAAACTGAATGTTTGTTAGAGTATCTATACGAAAATATAGGGGGTGGGAAGAGGAATAAATAAGGGGGTTAAAACAAGTCTGGGCAAGAGAAACATAAGGGGATGAAAGGAGAAACATGCTAACGACCACCTAGGACATGAAAACAAAGGAGGGGGTTGCCTTAAGGTGGCACAGACATGAGATGGATTCCATCAGCTCCCAAGTTGGCCAACTCATCCACTCTTTTATTGCCCTCCCTATAAATATGATTGACTGTGAACCTATCAAAATCTTTGCATAAGTCAAGAGCTTTTGACAGCAAAGTATTTAGTCTCTAATTAGGCATATTACCTTTCCTTAGAGCATTGAAAATTATAGTCAAAACTCCTTCAATTTCCAAGTTCTTAACTCCTAGTTTCCTACATAATGCAGACCCTCCACGAGGGCCATAAGTTCCGCCCAATTGTTGGTGTTGATGCCAATTAGAGAGGCAAGGGTTGCTAGTTCCTTACCTTCCCAATTATGAACAGCACAACCTATCCATGCTTGCCCTAGGTTGCCACGGGATGCCCCATCAAAGTTTAGCTTCACCCAACCATCGCATGGGGGTTGCCATCTGCATGCATCCCTTGATCGAAGACTAGCAATAGGAGCATCTCCTACAAAGGGAGGAAAGGATAAGCCTTCCCAACATTTTATCATCTTTTCATCCCAATAAGTGATAGAGGCATTCTTCAAAGTGCCTGATGACAGTCGGTTGTTCATGAGCTCAGAGATAGCTGACTCTATCCTATTAATGATTCTGGGAACCTCTAGTTTTTCATTCTTAAAGAGATGTCTATTTATCTCCTTCCATAGTTCCCACATAATGGAAGAAGGAAGGGTTGCCCATAAACCTTCAAAGAGACAACCACACCTGAGGAGAGGCCATGCCTTGAGCATTCCAAAGATGGTGTGGGGGAAGGCAACAAACCATTCAAGTTTGTTGGTGAACCAGATCCAACATTTGTGAGCAAAGGGGCAGTTAAGGAGGATATGATTGGTGTCTTCCTCATTTGCCTCGCAAAGAGGACATCTACTAGGGCCCTCATACCCCATTCTTCTAAATCTGTCTGCAGTTAGGAGCTTGTTTTGAACCGCAAGCCAGGAAAAGATACCTGCCTTAGGTAGACAATATTTATCCCAGCAAAGTTTCAAGGGAAGCTCAGTCATAGGTCTTAAAAATGATTTGGAGATGAGAGAGTACCCATCCTTGGAGTTGTATTCTCCTCTTAGGGAGCCATCCCAGATGAGCTTGTCCTCATTCTGACCTAAGGCAATGCTCCTTGATTTAAGAATTGCCATAAGTTTTTGTTTATCCCTTACCGAGATATCCTCATCTTCCTTCTCGATCCACTACCAACCAACCCCATCCTCTGAAGGGGAGATATAGTTGTTTAATAGGGGTCCTCTATGAGATTCAAGAAGGATACGAGTAGCACCAAAGTCATGGATATTATCAATAGCCTTATATCTGATAACTCAGTGATGAACAATAAGTACCAAATCGGTACTGAGACGGGGGGTGAATCAGCACAGTCACAAAAACTTTTCCTGAACTGGTTTGACTACGAACACTGTAAATGTCTAACAGACAGTAACACTGGTCTGAAACAGAGTGCAACTGGTAAAGCTAAGAATGACTGTGATAAGCATTAACTAGTTAATCACTTAGCTTTCTACTCAACTTAATACTACACTTCCATTTCACCCTTATGCATGATTAGGTAATCTATCATCAGAAATATAATAACAGCTAGCTCAACATGATTTACCTTCAGACACAAATCACTTAAATCATCACATGAAAAATACTACACATGACACATGGATTTTTCACATGGAAACCCAACTGGGAAAAACCATGGTGGGGATGAATACCCACAAGCTGCTTTTGAACTCTTTAGAAGTCCGCTCTGTTAGGAGCCTAGTCCGGTTAAAGACTGTTACAACAGGTTCTGCTAGGAACCGATCTTGTTAGAGATCACCCGGTTAAGGGATGGCTAAATACCCAGTTAAGGGTTAAACGCTGTTAGAGGTTACCTTGTTAGAGGATTTCAAGAACTCAATGAGTTTGAGTCACCCTGTTAAAGGATTTACAACAAGTTGGTTAAAGCTACCCGGTTAAGGGATTTTCCAACTATTGAAGTGGTTAAAGATCAACAAGTATTACAATGATCTGATAATAGAACTCAATGCCTAATGCAAATCTGCTTAAGTTCCTTCCTTCTGCACACACACTATGCAGGAATCAATCCTCTTATCTCATCTGGTCTGGCAAGAATCACGTATCTTTGCACTTAGATACACACACACCATTTGCCAACAACCTCAACATGAAACACAACATCGACCTTATAGAACACAGATAGGTTGGCAGCATAAACCCTAAACCCTAAACACTTAGGTTGAGTAATTGATCGGTTCAATCCTGACCATTGAACACTTTGTATTTGAATACAATGATCTTGAATAGATCTCAAGACATTCTCCATTGTTCATTCTTCGCCACTTCATGGAGGCGATAACCCATCACCATTTTCCACCATTTGCAAAGACTTTGCACATTCCCGAGGTAGATAGGATCAATCTCCTTCATGCAAGATCCTTCACGTGCATAAGGCTGACGTGACAACATGATCTGATCTTGATTACAATGCTAGCTCATCACACAGGCTTGGAACACTTCAACTGGAAACCCTTAAGCTAAGATTACCAACCGGTAGTCATACCATATTAAGCCTTACTAAAAAACATTCCATATGTCGGTTCACATTCCATCATACCGGTTCACTTGGACAAACATACTACTTCACCTATTGCTCATATACCGGTTTATACCGCTATACCGGTTCTCTTTGCCAGGTGCTTAGCTTCAATATACCTATTCACTTCTTTGCACATATACCAGTTCACAACATTATACCAGTTCACTTTTCAGCATATTGCCGGTTCATTCTCAATATTGACATCAATGACAACATAATATCATCATGTCAACATACTCTGCACAAATGCCAACAATATCCACCCCATGAATCCGACCAGAAAAGAGCTTTATCCCCAGACCCCAGGTTCCAAGTAAGTCTGTCTGAGATAATTCTCCTGCAGACTAACATAAAATTCCATAGGCAGGACCCTCTGTGAGGGTTGGTTTCTCTTAAGATTTGGATAGGATTTCTCCATTAAGGTATTTGTGGTGTAGCAAGCAAGCCCATTTGAGGTGGGGGGTTTTGAACATCCTCCAGACCAACTTGGCACCCAAGGCTATGCCCTGATCACAAAGGTTTTTAATGCCAATTCCTCCTTCTTCTTTAGGTTTGCATATCTTGTCCCAGGATATGAGTGATATTTTATGATTGTCATTAGCACCTTGCCAAAAGAAATTCCTGAGATGCTTGTTGAGCTCTGCAAGTTTAGAAGAAGATAAATGTTGACAGGAGAGTTGGTAAATGGGCATAGCTGACAAGACCGATCTAACCAAGGTTGCTCTACCTACAAATGAGACTCATTTTCCTTTCCAAGTGTTAATCCTAGACTTGATTTTATCCACCAAGTTGTCCCATAATTTTGAGGGTCTTCAACCCTTGTCAACGGGAATGCCTAGGTATTTGCAAGGAAGAGTTCCTTCACTAATCTCTAGGACATTGCTGATCACTTTCCCTAAGGAGGGGTCTATGTTGAACATAAGAACTGCAGACTTGGCCAGATTCACCTCTTGACCCGAGGCTAGCATATAGGAATTAAGGATGCCTTTGAAGGTGCTCGCTTCCCTTACACTTCCCTGCACAAAAAGCATCATGTTGTCGACAAATTGCTGGTGGGTAAAGAGAGGGAGGCAGCTGGTAATGGGGATTCCTTGGATCCCTCCTTCCTCTTTGGCCTTAGAGATGGATCTACCTAGGGCTTCAACCATGATGATGAAGAGGAAGGGGGACATAGGATCTCCTTGCCTGAGCCCTCTTGAGCTGCTGAAGAAACCTTATGGGGAACCATTAACCAAGACCGAGAATTTGGGGGTGGATATACATTCAAAGATTAGGTTGATCCAGGATTTGGAAAATCTAAAGGCCTCCAAGCATTTGCATAGGAAGTGCCAATCAACTTTGTCATAAGCTTTGCTTGTGTCTAATTTGACTAGCATACTTGGGGCCCTATTGAGTTGGACCGAATGAATGACCTCTTGGGCTATAATAACCCCATCATAGATTGATCTATCTACTACGAAGCTGATTGTTCTTCACTAATGATAATGGGGAGAAGATTCTGGAGTCTAGCTGCTAGGGTTTTGGTTAAGAGTTTGTACAGAGTGTTGCAAAGGGCTATTGGTCTAAAGTCATTAAAGCTTTCAGGATTCTCTTTTTTGGGGATGAGAGCTAAGAAGGTATTGTTGATTTCTTTGAGAATCTTACCAGAGTTCCTAATACCTTCTAAGGCGTCAGTGATCTCTGTCCCCATAAAACCCCAATATTTTTGGAAAAAGCTAGTGGGAAAGCCATCCGAGCTCGGGGCCTTGTCGGGATTCATCTTCATAAGGACATATTTAACCTCCTCCTCAGATAATTTCTTTGAAAGGATTTTGTTGTGGTCATCGTTAATGAGTTTTGGAAGATTCTTGATAATATTGAGTTGGCCACTGAGGTTGGAGCCTTCAATATTATTTAAGATTTTATCAAAAAACCTTGCTGCCTTGGAAGCAACATCATCTAGTTTAGACAGGATGGAACCCTGGCAATTCTTAATTTTAGAAATTCAATTGACCCATCGCCTCTGCTTAGTACTATTCTGGAAAAACTTAGTATTTTGGTCCCCATCACTCAGCCAAGTCTCCCTTGATTTTTGTTTCCAAAAGATCTCTTCATTTGAGAGTGTCTTTTCATACTCAGAGAGTAGAGCCTTTTCTTTGAGGAAGAGATGTTCATCCATCCCCTTCTCAAGAACCTCAATGTTAAAATTCTTAAGATCATTTTCTATTAGGAGTTTTTTATCGAAAATATTTCCAAAATTAGTCTTGTTCCATTCTAAGAGCTTCCTTTTGATAAGCTTTAACTTGCTTATGATAATAAACATCTTCGAACCAAAGAAAACAGAGCTTCTCCACCAGTTCTCAATTAAGTTTAAAAGTTATCATCTTTGAACCACATGCTCTCAAATTTGAAGGGACATTTTTTAGGGGAGTGGTCAGATAATAAGATTAGTTGGAGTGGGAAATGGTCAGATCCTGCTAAAGGGAGGGGTTTTGCATTCAAGGTAAAGTTAAGCTCTGAGAGCCCTCCATGGATAAAGAACTTATCTAGTTTCTCAGCAATATTACAGAAACCAAGCCTTCTATTGTTCCAGGTGAAGGCATTGTCTGTCGTCTGGATTTCCAACAGGGAGTTCCTATTGATCCAGTGATTGAAATCTATAGCCGCTAAAGAGATTGGTTGACCCTATAAGGATGCCAATCCTGGATCCGGGGAAAGCCTATCCAGCTCTGTTGATTGCTCAGAGGCAATTATTTCTATTAAAGGGGGAGACCCCAAGGGACTCAGCCTCTCTGGTGGAATGAGAGAGCTAGATGATGACATATTTGTCAGGCCGAGCTGCTCTTTCTGGGGGATAACCTCGTTGATTTCACCATCTTCCAGATCTCAATCCCCCAGAAGAGAGTCAGCTATAGGTGAATTTATAGTTAGTAGTGAAGGAAGAGGGGAGCGAGAGGGCTTAATAGGGGAGCTATGAGGATATAGGTTCAAGGTAAGATGATTAGGGTTAAGATCAATCTTATAGCTCTCTAGGGTAAAACCCCCTCCTTCCACGAATCTGAATGGAGCGCCATTAGACTTGAGCAACGATACAGGGAAATTTTTCTCAGAGGGGATCTTCCTTGGCATAGAATCTTCGAAAGGACCATTATAAAAGGGTAATTCTAGGGTTAAACAAGATTTATCACATTTCAGAGTTATAGGCTCTAAAGATTTAATGTTAATATTCATATTAACAATTAAGAGTTGGTTAAAGAAGCTTAGGGCTGATTTTTTGACTTCTACAAATTTACCTATTTTTTTGCCTATTATTCTTAAAAAGTCATTATTGCGTAATTCTACAGGGAATTTATTAAGTGAAATTGCTCTATTAACCATGCAGGAATTGAATTGAGATGGGAGAAAGAGAGTTTGCTATTTCCAGCAGTCAAACTCTAGACCTTTAAATTTTAATATATCCTCATTAAGTAATGAATTTCTAAGATTCTGACTACCACATTCAATAGCTAAGAAATTATCATGAAGGATGTCAATTTTTACCTGGTTATTGAAGGAAGATGACACCTAGATAGCAATTTGTTTCGATGGGATTCCCCAGCCTTTCCACCGAGCAAAGATAATTCTATCGCTGCAATGCATTTGATACCTAGCCTGGGTATAATTATCAATTTCAATGACCATCCTATTAGGAGTAGCTGGGGAATTTGAAGGTAGATCCGACATAGGGTGCTTAATTTCCTTAGAATTGTGACGGCCAGAGGTTTCCATATCCTCTGATAATTTTCCCATGGATTTTCGTGGAGGAATGTAGCGAGTAGAGGAACTCTTTGGCTGGTTAAGTTTTACAAAACCCTCCTCCTGAAAATGATTGGAAATCATTTTGAGGTTGTTTGGTTTCCCTAATGCCCTTTTGCAGCTAACCAAATGCCCATCCTGATCCCAGCCCTTGTAAAGAGAAGGGGGAGCCCTAGCCACATTAACCAAAGAGTATTTTGTTTTTGCAAAGAAGGCCTCTTGATCGTGGGTCCATGAAATGACCCTACCAAGATCCTCAGTCCTGGAGTTATTAGCCAAAACAGTGAATCGATTAGCAGAACCTCTGTAATTTCCCCGTGGTGGATAAGAGAACTCAAAAGAGGATGTAGATGCATTGTATCTCTTTTTCGAACATAGAGACATATTTTTTCGCACCGATATTTTTTTTTTATAGAAGAAAAATTCTTAAATAAATATAAAATATTTATTTAATTGCTCATAGCCATTTTTATGTGTATACATTTTGCCCCTCTTTGAAATGATGTTGAGACAACATTATTTCAAAGATTAAATCAAGTCTCAATAGTGCATCTGATGAAGATAAAAATCCTGATTGTGTGCCCCAGATACTAATTTTTGGATATTGATTCGATGATGATGCCCCCTTGAGAAATTGTTTGTGCATTAAAGGCATGAATGACCTCTTGATAGAAGAAGAATGTTATATGAAAGATAGATAAGTGGATAGATTATATATTGATCATATGAATTAGATTGATAAGATTGATTGGATTGAGATCAAGTCTGGTTTCAGGAAGGACACATCCCGTATAAGACAAAAGATGATCAAAATGTATGGTTTCAGGAAAGATACATCCTGTATAAGACATGATAGATGATCAAAACTCCTGGTTTCAGGAAAGATACATCTTATATAAGACCTGATAGATGATGTCGAATGAATGATGAAGTTATTAAAGTGAAGAATGATTCCATTGGATGATGATGTTGGTTCAGGTGTCGCGGGTGATCTAGGTGTTAGACCCACAGCCTCAAGAGGCAGTCATGTCTGATGTACTTTTTGAGACTTGATTTCATATTTGATTTTGTATCATGGGACTTTGTACATTATTGATTTTTTTTTGATATCATTGTATACTTGGACAATTTTTGTTTATGATGATATGCAGACATGGAATCTATATGATGATACTTATTTATGATCTATACATGCTACTTTGATGATGATGGTGATTCTATGCATCGATTACATGGATGCAGATTTGATGATCTTTTATTTCCTTTATCTCTTATGATGTTAATTTTGATGATATGATGATGATCTATATGATTTATATGCAAATGAAAATGATTCTATGATGCTTTACTTAAATGAATAAATGTAATGATCTATGCAAAAAATGCTTATAATGATGATGTATGCAAATGAATGTTTTGTTTCTTATCCCATGATGTATGCTTATGATGATGAAATGATCTACATGAAATTTATTTAATTTCGATTTTAATGATCATGGATGCAAATGAAATTGATCCTCTAATGCTTTACTTAAATGATCTAAATGCAATGATCTATATGAGAATGCTTCACATGCAAAATGAATGTTGATTTCTATACTCTTGATGTGTATGCATATAATGATGGAAATGATCTACATGAAATGTATTTTATTTTTTATTTTTAATGATCATGGATGCAATTTAAAATGATTTATGGATGTAAATGAAAATGATACTAACTTAAATGATATGCTTGAGTAAACTCATGAGATGAATGCCTATATGATGATGCATATGCTTATATAAATGAGATGATATTGTGAAATGCTTAAAATGATATGATAAATGAATATAAGTGCAAAGATGCAAGTAAATGACCTTAATGGATAAAAATGAACTAAAATGATAATGAACCTAATGAAAATAATAATGATATAATACACATGATCAATGAAATGCACTTAATGAAATGCAAACTAATGGAAATGATCGAATGCAACTAAATGAAATGAATGATAATAATTTAAATGATTCTAAAGATAAATGAACCTACAATGATCAAATGCAAATTGTTTTTGTTAGTCCAAGTATACTCAATCTTTATTTATGGTTGTTGATCCTTGAATGGAATGAAATGCTTATAATGCAACTGAATAATGGGCTAATCTAAAATGATCCAACTAAAATGATACTTCCATTCTTCATATGATGTCTTATAATAGTGCTTGATTTCATCATTGAGCTTTTAAAATGTTGTAAGAAAATACAAGCAACTTGACATAATGATTCAAGTTGATCTGAGTATTTCTTACATGGAATTTTATATAGAAAGTTTATACGAGCAACTTGAATGATGAATCAAGATGACTTGAGTATTTCTTACAGAACAAACAAGGATTATCCCTTTTCATGTATGAATCAGAATGTCCTCCTTGATCTTTTGCTGATCATATCCTTAGACAAGTACATACCTTAATAAGAGATAAACCACAAACAACAAACTAAGAAAATAATCATGCCCCTTCATAGCTACTCTAGTCATGGACGTCCTTGAGTCGCATAGAGTACATGATTAGCAAAAAAAATAAGATATAAACATTGAATCTTGTATGTCATATATATGTTCTCATGGTCATTAACTGATATAATCAACTTGATGAATAAGAATTGATAATCCTTCATTACTTGTTGGTTGATTCTTCATATTTTGAGTTTCACTATTCAGCTGTTACAAATGCCTTGATCTTTGTTTCCTTGTTGCTCATTATCTATTTCAAAACCCTAGGTGTTTTTGGTTTTTCTAAGTTTTTTGAATGTTTTGAATTTTTAAAGATTTAAAATGTCACCTTAGCAAAAGGATTTAGGATTTTTCCCCCAGTGGAAACAAATTTTATTACAGATGTACAAAAAATGATCCAAACCATGGTAGGACATGATGCATATTGATTGATTCTGATAAAATCTAAGATAGTGACTATGCTAAGTATGTCGAAGACTAATAACTGTTGGTAAGTTGTATATTTCTTGCTAATGGTTCAAAGCAATGGATGTGAAAGATGAGATGGATAGGTTAGGATAGATGGAAGCAATAGGTACAAATAGGATGGATAGGTGTGCAAAGCGATCTCATATATGGAAGAACTTACTTTTAGATAGCGCCTGTTTACCAGGTTTTCACTATTTATTACATTTTTTCCATTTTTGATGTTTTTTTCTTTTGTTTTCATTGTTTTATGATTTTTAAGGATTTTCTTCTTTTCTAATTTTTACTGATTTCTTCAGGACTTTATATGCTTTTTACTAATTTTTTCAGGACTTTATATGCTTTTTATTGATTTTTTCAGGACTTTATATGCTTTTTACTGTTTTTTCAGGACTTTATATCTCAAGCATAGAACTTCTTGAGATGGATAGAATTGATGGGCCCATCAAACCAATAACCTTCAGGAGTAGATAACTTGTATGCTCCTGAGCCACATGCTGCTACTAGTTATAACAAAAGGACCTAACCAATTTAGTTCAAACTTTCCCTTATTCTCCCGGTCTTGTTGATTCCTTGGATTCTCCCTTAGAACTAGATCTCCAATATGAAAAATGTGTGGCTTAACTCTATGATTATAACTTCTCACCATTCTTTTTTGATATGCCTTCAAATGATTTGTATCATTTTGGCGATGTTCCTGAATCAGTTCAAGTTCTTGAAGCCTAGAGACTTGATGTTCTTCTTCTAGTATAAGACCTTTCAAGGACACTCGTAGAGAAGGTATCTCTACTTCTACCGATAATATAGATTCTGATCCATAGACTAAGCAATATGGAGTTTCCCCCATTGGTGTGCGAATGCTAGTTCGGTATGCCCATAGAGCAGGATTTAGCTGAATATGCCAGTATTTACCAGCTTCATTAATTGTTTTCTTCAAGATTTTCAAGATTGTTTTATTTGATGCCTCAGCTTGACCATTTCCCTATGGATAATATGGTGTAGAAAACCTATGCTAAATATGAAAGTGTTCACATAATTCCTTCACATCTTGATTTTTAAATGGTCTCCCATTATCAGTGACAATGGTCATAGGGACTCCATAGTGACAGATTATATAATTCAAAATGAATGATGATATTTGCTTTCTTGTCACTTTTGTTAAAGACACTACTTCAATCCATTTAGTGAAATATTCAGTAGCAGTTACAATGAACTTGTGTCCATTATAAGATGAGGGATTTATCTTACCTACCAAATCAAGACCCCATTGGGAGAATGGCCATGAACTTGCATAGGATGTAGTTCTTGTGTTGGTGTGTGGATGAGATTCCCATGGATCTGACATTGTTTGCATTTCTTGGCATATGCAAATGAATCTCTCTCCATAATAGGCCAATATTAACCCAAATGAATAAGTTTCTTAGCCAGCATTAATCCACTTGAGTGCATGCCACAAATACCTACATGGACTTTGTTAAGAACTTTCTCATATTCTTCTCGTTCAAGACATCACAATAGAGTGATATGTAGACCTCGCCTATAAGATATTAGCAATGATAGTATAGCATGATGAGTGACGGATAAAATTGCTTTTCTGATTATGAGATAGGTCAGGAGGAAGGATATTCTCTTTTAGGTATCGATAGATTTAGCTATATAAAGATTGATTGGTTCCAGATATATGAAAAATCATGTGGGTGTTCTGGGATTTAATGGTAGGATTCAAGATATCTTCCACCAGGAATTCGTAACATTGTTGATTCTCTTGTTTCCATAAAAGAGATGCTATTGTAGTCATTGCATTTTTTGCTTTGTTCTCATTTATTGGGATTTGAGTGAATGATATTTCTTCAAAGTGCTCTTTAAAATGTTCAGCTAGCTGTTTGTAAGGCATGAGCTTGTCATCCTTAGTTTGATAATCATAATTTATTTGGTTGATTATAAGTTTTTTATTAAGGAAAAAGAAAGTTTTGAAGGGGCCCCGAAACCCTTTACAAGTAGAACTTAAATAGAAAAGCTACGAGAAACAGAAAAGAACAGAACCAAAAAAAACCAGCGGAAAACCGAAGAAAACCCAAAAAAGCCCCAAAAAGCCAGTAGGCCTTCCAGCATTCAGATTTTTTCCAGGGCTTTAGCCAGGGTGTTGCTAATTTCATATAGCTCTTTGATGTTGTCTTTGAAGTTAGGGGGATCCTTAGCTGAAGTAGCCACAACTTTCTTGATACTGGCCCTGGTTCTCTTCGCAGTACCGCCCACCGGAGTAGCATCACCGCTTCCAATCTGGATGGTCTCTTCCTCCAGGTCAAGATCCACAACCGGTTGAGGAGTGCAAGTATGATCAAAGACCTTGGCGATGTCCTCTAGGTTTTTGGTGACAGCAGAGAGAATACTTGGGATAACTCCCATCAGATTTTTCATTGCTTCTTTTCCCTTGGTTGATTATAAGTTGTGAATCACCATAAACATGCAATTCCTTAATGTTCCATTCAATAGCCATTTTGAGCCCAATAACCAATGCTTCATATTCTACAATATTGTTTGTGCATGGAAACCTCAGTATCTATGTTTTTGGAATTGTGTGTCCCTAAGGTGTGATAAACAAAATTCCAACACCTAATCCATATTGTGTATAGGAGCCATCAAAATACAACTCCCAAAATTTTGTGCTTATTGTCAGAATGTCTGCATCGAGAAATTCAATGTGCAATGGTGTGGCATCTTGTAAGGGTGCTTCAACCAATTGATTAGAAAATACCTATCCTTTGATAGCTTTTTGATCAACATATTCTATATCAAACTCACTTAGTACCATAACCCATTTTGCCAATCTGCCTATCAAAGTTGACTTGCTTAGCAAATACTTTAGTGGATCTATTTTTGCTATCAGTTTCACAGAATGAGTCAGTATATAATGTCGCAATTTATGAGTTGCAAATACAATTGCTATACATGTCTTCTCAACTGATGTATAGTTCAATTCATAACCTACAATTGTTCTACTGATGTAATACACTGCTCTTTCTTTCCCTTCTTCATCATGTTGTGCTGAGAGAGCTCCTAGTGATACATTTGTTGTTGAAATGTAAAGCAATAATGGCTTCCATTTGATTGGTGATACAAGTACCAGAGGATTTACCAAATATTCTTTTATTTGCAAAAAATCTTCCTCACACTTTTGATCTCATTTGAATGGAACATTCTTGTATAATAGATGAGTGAACAGATGACATCTATCTGCTAATCGAGAGATAAATCTTCTAATTGATTGCAATCTTCCTTGTAGAGAACGCAATTGACTTATATTCTTGGGTGATTCCATTTCCATGATAGCTTTGAATTTTTCAATATCTACTTCAATTCCTCGAGCTGATATAATATAACCAAGAATTTTTCCAAAGGTTACTCTTGTAGACGTATAAATCTGACCACTTTCCTAAGTGAATATTTAATATTCATTTTAACCTCATTCCCCTATTTAATTAAATTCTTTTTAATTAAATTCTTCACATTCATCTATTTAATTAAATGAATTACTCAATTTATTCAATTAAATTCACCTAAGCCTTTTCTAACATTTAATTAAATAAATCACTTTATTTAATTAATTCCCCTTTCCCTCTTTTAATTAAATTTAAATTTGATTAAATAAATCCTTGCAAATAAATAAATATAATTTATTTATTTAAATCCCCCACTTGTATTTATGCAAGTTGCATCTATTTGATTGAAATAAAGTAATTTTATTTTAATTAAAATCCTTTTTCCTCCACTTGCATTTTCCTACATCTCCCACTTGCCTCCTAAACCCCTTTTAGATTCTTCTAATCAATTCCAATTTAGCCTAATTCATCTCCTAAATATTGTCACAATCCTAAGCAAAGAGAAGTCGCTTCTCAAACCCTCCAAAGTCTTTGAAAACCATTAAAGGCTTTATGTCCTCAACAAGTTAACCCTTAAAGTCTTCCAAACCATTTAAGGCTCTTACATAACCATTAATGGTTAACTCAACCTTCTTGCATGATTAGAGACTTTCTCTCTAACTCAACCCTCATCTAACCCAAGGGTCTCATCAAGAATTGATGACTTTAACCTTAGTTATTTCTTTAACCCTTGCACAAGAGTTTACCTCTTGGGTAAAGGATTTATCCATTGGATAACCCTAACTTAACCTTAACCCTTACCTCCTAAGGTAACCTTCATGTCTTCTCAAGCGTTTAATGCTTCTTTCATCTCCTCTCAAGCAACCTCTTGTTGACAATTGTCACCATTTTATTGGTGAGAATTGTAAACATGGATTGATTAACTTTCAATCCTGACCCTTGTTAAGATTATCCAATCTTGACCATCCATTGCCTTATTTTTCCTATAAATAGAGTTTTCATTCTCTCATTTTTAGGATCCAAGTCTTTGTGCATCAAAATTATAGTCTAATTACTAACCATTTTAGCCTCTCTTTGATAAATCATCTTAATAAGCATTTAGAAGCATTCTAATATCATAGAATATCCATGTTAGACTAGTATATCATTGCTAGGATAATTAGTTAATCTTATCATCATCTTTATGCTAGCTTACTCATAATAGATTCAATAGCATACATATATAGGAATGCATTCATGCATAATAATCAAACATCACTCATTCTTGGAGTTGTCATTCCTAAGTCACTTTGCTCAGTGATCTAAGAGAAAAGGAATTGACTTTATGGATCCTGTGAGATAGAGAACAATGGGACACCCCTTGGGAATTTGAGTTATTCAATATAGTTCCTATGACTTTCACCAAGAGTCGCATTGATGTGTGGGGCCTTTTGAATCAGACTTTTACGTTTTTGTCACCCTCATTTCCCACACACATTTTTGGTGCCCATTGTGGGGCTCAACCCCATAAATCATATCATTTTTTATGCAGGAGCAAGATTGAAAGCACACAGGAATGTTGTTTTAACGCGTTGGGACCTTTCATTAGCGCATTCGAAGCAAACAATAGCACCATCGGTGTACTGTTTGGCACATCAAACCCATTCCCTAGTGCATTTAAACTCTCTGTTAGCGCATACCAGTCTGGTTTCTTTCCTCTATATTGGAACAACAGTATAGTGCATTCGGTAACCAGTGTAGCGCATTCAGTAACCAGTATAGCACATAGGTAGCTTTCTGTAGCGCATCTGTGAAGCAGTCTAGTGCATGACTCTGATAGAGAAAAGGCAAAATTGTAACCAAAGTGAAGAAAAATTAGGCTTGTGTAAGCTCACCATAGATTCTATTTTTCTCTGACTTTCTTCTTGCAGGTCACTGACAATGTCTTGCAGGTTTAGAAGAAGTTAAAGTAGGAATTTAATTCTTTCTATCTTTTTAAGTTGGATAAAAAGAATTCACTTTCCTTTAAGTTTAAAAAGAATCTCATATTTTCTTTTGGGTTTAAAATTTACTACATCTTCATTTGGGTTTTAAAAAGAATTCCATTGTCAGATAAAAAGAACAACAAAACAAACTTTTTAATTTTGCAAGATTAGGCAAAAACACTTCATTTGGGTTTAAAAAGAACAACAAATTTTCTTTTCAGTTTGCAAAAGGTAAAAATAATCACATTTTCCTTTGGTGTATAAAAACAAACTCATTTTCATTTTGCAAAGAATAAATAAAACCTCACTTTTATTTTGTGCAAAGCAAAAGAATTTTTTCATTTCTCGATTTTCCTTTTGTTGACCAACATCATGATTTCTTTTGTTGACCAGGATTTCACTTTCTTAGATAGAAAACATTTTGCTATAAAGAGTTAAAAATAACACCATGCTTTCTGGAGCAACATCTCCAAATAGAAGTTAGAAAATCGTTTCTTTGAAGGTTAAAAAGAACAATTGTTTGCTTTGTCTCGAAAGTGGAAGGTATATGCTCTCCCCTTAACTGGGTGACCAAAAAGCCAAACCACTCTTGAAAGCTTTCTTTACTTCAAGCATTTTAAATCCTTTAGTGGGCCTGCCCTCCTGAGTTTCTCTTAAAGTGCCATTAATGGTTGGTCAGAGGGGAATGACCTAAGTGGGAAATGACTTTATCGCCAAGTGTTCCAACCCACTATAATCAAATGTGGAGGCTGACGAAAGTCCCCTTCAATGGTTTTGCTCAGCAATTAGTCTTCCCCATTATCTTTAAGATATGTAAAGTCTTTGTTCTAAAGGTTGGGAAGCCTCTTGAGGGATTTTATCATTGAAAGCCGAACAAAAGCCTGATTAAAAACCTTAGCATTAGAAGCTTTGAGCCAAGTCAGTAACGAGACATCTTCAATATCATAGTACAAGGGTGGGGAAGAATCTGTTGGCATTTCTATTGTTTATGTTGTGATTGTCATTGATGGACACACACTTGTATTGAGATCCCCTTTATATGTATGAGCTTGTGCTCAACCGGTATTTGTTCCAATCGGTATGTTGTATACTAGTCTTTAGACTAGTGGTGATTTTGCAGAATGTGTTTCCCGGTCTGAAGCGGCATGTCGACCCCAAGCGGTTCATAGATTCCAAGCGATATGAGGGAGCAAAGTGGCACAACACATTCTTACCAGTCTTCATTTTTGTCAAACCGGCAACCGGTATTTTGTATGAACCGGTAACACTCTGTGATGAGTTACCAACTGACATTTTGTGATGAGTTACCAATCCACCGATTGTTTGACAGTGCCAACACATTGACGGTGCTTCTTGTGTCGTGTTACTGAGTATGTCTAGATTAATTGAACCTAGGAAATTGAAATGTAATCCTATTGGACCGACATGAAATCAGATTCCTTTAAAAGGACATCATGTCTAGGGTTTTAAGTTGTTGCTGAAAGGGTTAATGTCGAGCTAGGGTTTAAGGTGGAAATTGAGAATGATCTTATCTGAGAAGCTCAAGTTGTAACTATGAGAAAGAGAGAGAGAGAAGAGTGAAGTAATGCTAAAATGCATTAGTTGTGAGCAATATTGGATCTAACCAAGCAGTTTGTGCTGTTAGATAGATCAAACACTTATTGATTACTCACATCTTTGACAAGTCTGTAGCCCTTAACCGGGTAGGCCTCAAAGCCTTTGTAAAATCCTCTAACAAGGTGGTTCACACATGTGAATCTAAAATCCTCTTACAAGGTAGTCTTTAATCGGACTTATCTCCTAATAGAGATTGAGATTCCTAACAGGATTTGTTCTGGTGAAGAACATTGTAAGACCTTAACCAGTCTGACCTTAACCGGTTTGGTTTCTATTCTACAGATAGTGACTTGTGAGTTTCATCTCACCATGGTTTTTCCCAGTTGGGTTTCCACGTCAAATATCTTGTGTTATGGTTGTATTGCTTTTGTGGGTGAATGCTTTATTCACATTTTGGTTTGCATGTGTGGTAACCAGGTTGACTGTTAGACTTCTTTACCGGTTTATCTTTAGACTGTGTAAGTGTTTTAGTGCAGTTTTTTTTGGCATACTAATTCACCCCCCCCCCCCCCCCCCTCTTATTATTCATCAGAATCTGCCCCCAAGATCACTCACCATATATCTCCCAAGATAACTACTCAATTGTGAAGCAATTCACTTTGAGTTAATTTCTGGCAAAAGGCAAAAAAATGGGCGGCCTCTAGGGGGTGACAAGGTTGTTTGAGCTAACGGAGTATTGAGACTAGTGGGCTATGATATTGTTGATGACCCTTGAATAAAGAGTCTACTTGATTTGTCTTATTTGTTATCCAAACCAGTGAAAACATCGAGGATTTGAACACATCTTCACAGAACATACACTACTTGTTTAGCATAGGCAAAAATTGTTATCTCTTCTTTGTGTCGTGTTTTCAAGATATTTTTTAGAAAATCATCCATCAAAATCACAAGTGTTAGTTTTCAAAACAACATAAAACAAAGAAATCAGGACAGTTGGCGCATAGCAACCATTCTATAGTGCATTTCAACCTAAAACTAGTGCTTTCATCAGTCAAATTAGCGCATAACCAGTATCATTTTTGGTGAAATCTCTAGTAGCGCTTTTTAGCATCAGTCTAGCGCATTCAGACATCAGCTTAGTGTATTCAAGACATATCATAGTGCTTTTAGCTCAAACAATTGCGCATAATCAGGACATATTAGAGCATAACCCATCCAAAACAGTCAGTTTCAAACATTCTAAAACAGCGCATAGGAGAGGCATCATAGCACATAGAGAGCTTTCTGTAGCACATCTTGAACATTCTTTAGCGCATTCAGTCTCTGTCTTAGCACATGATCAAAAATAGAAAAAATAGAGAGCAAATCAGGCACCTTGAGAAAATTTTATCAATAGTTTTATACACCCTTTCGAATCCTTTAGCAAATCAGCAGCCAAATTTCAAATCCAATCATCAGTAAGAAAAATTCCAAACTCAACAAGGCACTTTTAGAACAAGTTTTTCAAATCATCAACTAGCTTGGGATAAGACTTAATCCAACAAAATCAGAAAGTATCATAAACAATGATCAAAGTTTCACCATCCAATGGGTTTTATCAAAAACACATACCTAGTTTAATCCTTGAGTTGTCAAATCAAGTTTCTATATTGGGAGACTTTATCCATATCATTTGACACACTTTGTCATGGAGGTGAATCTAACTAAACCTCTACTTGATAAAGTAAACTTGAGTATTCAAACAAAGTATCCAAATCTAGTATCAACATCAACCTTTGATCATTCATGTATGACCACTCCTTATATTTTGAGAAGAACAAGTCTTCATCACAAAACTAAGTTGAAGAAGAGACAACCTAGTTCTAAGGCACTTGCGAGAAGGAATAAATTTCTCTATATCAATTGCCAACTCTTTGCATCACATCACACATTCTTGCATCACATGCGATTGTATATCCAAGGCAAAACAAATGAGTTTGACAAGGAACCTTTGAGAAGTAGGGCTTACATTCAGAAAGCGGCATTCAACCAACACCTAAATCATGGAGGAAGGATCAACCCTGCTTTATTCCCACATTTTTGTATCACATATAATGAAGCTCAACCTGAACCGCCAACACCACCCAAAACTCCCATAGAAGACGAAGAATTCATCACAGTAGAAATTTACTAAATGCTCATTGTCACTCAACCTTAGAGAAACAAATAAAGAGAATCACAACCAGAATCAAGTATGGCTAGTAGATTATCCAACCCTTTTTATGAGTATCCCAATATGGTCGAAACAGAGATCACCGAGGAACTTCTCCAAGAGTGTCAAGAAAACAAATCATTCCAAAGGCTCATGGAAAGACTTATTGAAGCAGACAAGGGAAAATATCTAGTCATGCTAACTAGCAAAGGAGTTAAACTTCCTGAAGATTTCGATACCAAAAACTTAAGGAATATAGATGAAATAATTTTAAGAACAAGGTCTATAAATTATGCCTATCAAGAGCAACAAAGAGAAGAAGAAACACATGACCCGAAAAACATACAAGAGCAAGACAACACTCATGAACATAACCATGCCCATAATCGGCACAATCTTAATGAGAGAGAGGAAGCTCTCCCTCGAAGTAAAAATACACCCATGGTCGCTCTTACACAACAAATCCAAACACTACAAAAACAAATGCAAGACATGCAACAAGGAACCACAGTGCGATACTCCTTGGACGAAATCTGTCCTTATCCTTTTGACAGAAGATTGAACATGGTACCTTTTCCCCCAAATTCAGATATATCAAAGTATGACAAGTATGATGGTAAAAGTGATCCCCGTGATCACGTTCGGAAATTTTGTACCATAAGCCTAGAGTTTTCTCACGATGACACTTAATGAGATTATTCCCAAGAAGTTTGGGAGGGCAAACCATTGAGTGGTTGTCTAAAATCACACCTCCCATCAGATCATTTAATGAGTTGGTAAACAAATTTATCATGCAATACTCCTATAACATTCAACATGCAATCACCATGTTGGATGTGTGTAACACCAAACAAAAAAACAATGAAACATTCATGGTGTTTCTTGAGCGGTGGAGACGCATGGTTTTGAGATATCCTTGAGACGTGCCTGAAAATGAAAAGATGGAGATCTTTATCGATAATCTAAATAGTGAGATGAGTTATCAACTCAAGATCCAATGCATACCATCTTTTTCCAAGTTAATAGAAAATGAAATCCAAGTGGAGGAAGCCTGCATCAAGAAAGGAACATTGAAGTTCTTTAAGGAAGGAGTTAACTCGTCAAACACTAACCCCTTCAACAATCAAAACAACAACAACACTTTAGACAAATCCAGATTTTGGACAAAGAAACAAAATCATTGTTAATGATGGGGTAGTTGATGCTAATAATGTGAAATCCAAACAACCGGTGTTAGCTTTATTAGGTAACCAACCATCCAACAAAAATAAAAAAAAGTGTTAATCAAAGCACTAACACTTATTCGCAGAATACCAATCAAGGAACTTCAACATCAAACACCAACAACAATAACCAAGGCAACGACACTAATAACACTAACCAAGGCAACAACAATAACCAAGGAAACAACACTAATAACACTAACCAAGGCAACAACATCAACCGAGGGAATATTGCAAACCAGAGAGGCAACACCAATGCTTTCCCTTATAGATGCATCTACACACCATTAGGGAAAACCTTAGAATCGGAATTTTGAGAACTCTTGGCAAATAATATTATCACATTACCAATCGTGAACAACTTTGAACCTCAGGTCAAACCACCTTGGTGGAATGATGCACATTTCTGTGATTTTTATCGAAACAAAGGACATCACACAAATGATTGCATGAGGCTTAAGAACATTGTTCAGGACATGATCGATATAGGTGATTTAACAGTTGATGGTCACAAAACAAATGGTGACCATGACACCTTTAAAAATCCTCTTCCGAATTACAACAAGGGAGGAGCTTCAACATCAAACGATACCAGAGGAGCTCGTATAAATCACCTATACAATAACACCATCAATCACATATCGACAAATGACAACCAAATAAATGTTATAAACATCAAGGACAAACAAGAACATGAATTGATCAGTGTGACAACCAGAGCACAAAAATACATCTTGAAAGGGAATACATCAACATCCACAACTATCCCCAAGACTCAATATAACTTAGTTGATCAACTACGGAGAACTCCCACTCAGATATCCATACTCGAGTTGCTCAAACTCTTGCCAAAACACAAAGATATCTTAGAGAAAGCACTTGTCAAAACAAACGTTCCTAAAGATCTGGGCATTGATCGATTCCAAGCCATGGTGGCTCATATGATAGGGCCTCATAACCTTACCTTTTTCGAGCAAGATGATGTTTCCTTGAATCATCCACATAACACTCCTCTCCATATCGAAGTTTTAGTCTATAAATATCGAGTAAAAAGAGTGTTAATAGATGGAGGAGCTGGTCTCAATATCTATACTTTAAAGCTTATTTGTGCATTGGGCTTCTCTGAGCAGTCTATGATCCAAACAAGAAGATCACCATCAAGGCCTATGATGATGAAGAAAGGTCATCCAAAGGCACAGTGATACTACATATTCAGGTAGGACCAATACAAAAGGACACCATGTGCCAAGTCTTAGACATAGACTTAACATACAATATTCTATTGGGTCATCCTTGGATACATGAAATGCAAGCAGTGCCTTCGACATACCATTAGTGTATCAGATTCTTGTATAATGGACAAGAAATTTCCATATTCGTAGGTAATAACCCTTTTTAGCATTGCAATGCTATGGGGGCAGCTCAAGACAACCTAGTTCCACACAACAGGGAAGCCCAAGCTTCCTTGGTACCCAATCATCATCAAGAAAAACTCAAGTCTTTATCTATAGACTTCAAACAAAAAATGAAAATCAAAGATCAAGGCATGGGGGAGTACTCTTTGAACCCTTATGTCTATCAAAATTACTCACATCACCAAAATCTTATGGACAACCTTCTACATCAACACATCAAGAAACATAGCCCATCACCAAGTTTGGTGACAAATTTATCCAATTGGGCACACTGGCCAATGAATCAAAAGAGAAAGGCATCCTTAGTTGGATATACAAGGATGAAGAAGAAGTCAAAGTTGCTACCATAGAGGTGGCCATACCAACACAACAATATGGAAAAGGATTATGGATCATGCACCAGATGGGATACAATGGCAAAGGACCTATAGGAAAGCATCAAGAAGGCATTATAGAACCTCTGCAACTTCCTTTGCAATTTGCACGAGACAAAATAGGACTGGGATATGGACAACATGTACCACCTAGGAAAAAGCAAAATAAATATCAGAAACCTCAGTGGAGAGAAAAGAAGAAATATAATGAAAAATCATGGCAAGAGGCACTACACCAAGTAGCAAAAACAACAAGGAATGAGCAAGAACATCAGGAAAAGGAGAAACAACAAGAGGAACTGGCCATTCAAAGGAAAGAAGCCTCTTATAAGAAAGTGCACCATGTGCAAGAATCTGATCAAACCAAGGTAGAGCCACCACCCGAAGAAATTACTACTCACTGAAGGGAAACAATGTATGAACAAATGCAAAGGGTACAAGTAGGCTCCAACTTCGAATCTTTAAAAAACTACAAGACTAGTATCAATTGTTACAGATATTTTCTCACCATACAACATACCTGTTAGAAGTAGCGAGATACTTTGGGACAGTAATTCAAAAACTGATTCTAATGAATATGAATGGGGTAGTTGTTCAAATATTACTAAGGACATTGAGGTAGATATCATCCATTCATACACACCCCTTTCTCAGGAGGGACAAGGTGCAGAATCTCGACCACTTGAATTTGGACCACAACATATCTATGAGGCTAGTGAGAACGAGCAGCAGCAATACGAACGAGGCTACATCAAAGATGATACCATCGATTAACCTAACCAATATCCCAAACAACTATAACAAGGCCTATATCATGACACTTACCGTAGTCGATCTCAACCCACCAAATGACTCCTTACTACTCATATATCCTGATCTCATAGACTGGGAAGAACCTGAACACCATGATATACCAATTTTCCCAGATGATGAATCCATTTTCCAGTATCTATGTTCAGTACCCGAAAACGTGCTCTACCAGCAAACAAAATAATGATATCTACAATCAGGAGAGTGCCAAGTCTCTCAGTCACAAAAATGAAAGAAACAAAGGATCTAATGCTGAAAACTAGTCAATGGCAGTATTAGATCACAAAAAGTAAAAATAAAGGACGCATCTGAAAGTGGAAACCTTTTTGAGGCACCTAAAGATGGGAGTCTTGACACTCTTCCTAAACATTATTAAGAGAGGTCACCCATACTGATTGAGCCAAATCAATCAATAAACATCGGTACCAAAGCAATAGTCAAAACCATGCACTTAGCAGAATCACTGACAAAAGAAGAGCAACCAGATTTTATCAAATTCTTCAAGGAAAAGAAAATCAATTTTTCTTGGTCGTATGATGATATGCCCAGAATAGATCCAAACCTGACTGTGCATCATTTATCCATTTCTCTCGGAGCTAAGCCAGTCAAACAAAAATTAAGAAAAATGAATTTACATGTAGCATTATTGATCAAAGCATAACTAAAGAAATTATTAGACGTCAGATTCATTCGACCTATAGACTATGCTTAGTGGATTTCAAACATTGTACCAATTTCAAAACCTGACGGAAGCATTAGAATATGTACAGATTTTAGAGATGTCAACAAAGCACGTCCAAAGGATGACTTTCCTTTGCCAAGCATTGACATAATTGTGGATCTAACAACAGGTCATGCAATGTTATCATTAATGGATGGTTTCTTTGGCTATAATCAAATCAAGATTGCTTGAGAGGATCAAGATAAAACTGCATTCACCTGTCCATGGGGAATGTATTGTTGGAACGTCATGCCTTTCAACTTGAAAAATGTTGGGGCAACTTATCAAAGAGTCATGACGACAATCTTCCATGATATGATGCATACCTTCATGGAAGACTATGTGGATGATTTACTAGCTAAATCATTCACCCAGGCAGAACATCTAGGCATATTAGATAAAATCTTTCAAATATTGGAGCAATTCAAGGTCAGACTAAACCCTAAGAAGTGTGTCTTCAGGGTCACATCAGGTAAACTATTAGGCTACATTGTGTCAAAAAAGGGCATTGAAGTAGATCCAGTGAAGGTATAGGCCATCATGGAGATGCCACCTCCCAAGAACATTAGCCAACTCAGATCTTTGTAGGGATGGCTGCAGTCTATCAGGTGATTCATAGCCCAACTAGCAGATAAATGTCTCCCTTTCAATCATCTGCTCCACAAGAATATACCTTTCATATGGGAAGACAAGTGTGCAGAGTCATTTCACTAGCTCAAGCAATATCTGATGAATCCACCAATTTTTGTACCACCAATAGCAAGCAAGCCGCTCATTCTCTACATATCAACAACCGAAGTATCATTGGGGGCACTACTTGCACAAGAAGATCCGGAAGGTAAGGAACGAGCTATATATTACATCAACAAAACTTTGAACGGATATGAGCTAAATTATACATTCATTGAGAAGGCTTGCTTGGCAGTAGTATTTGCCTCTCAAAAGTTTCATCACTACATGCTAACCCATACAATCAAGTTGGTAGAGAAAATTGATCCTCTCAAGTATTTACTCAACAAAGCAACTCTCATAGGCCGATTGGCTAAATGGGTCATGATTCTCAGTGAGTTTGATATCCAGTACACAGAACGTTGGGATATCAAAGGACAGGTAATTGCAAATCAACTGGATGAAGCACCGCTACCAAATCAACAACCAATGCAAGTGGAATTTCTAGACATGGATGTACTCACTGTCACACCCAAACAATGGACCATGTACTTTGATGGATCCTATACACAACATGGATTAGGTTTCGGCATCTTGTTCGTCACTCCAGAAGGGCACACAATACCCCAATCTTATAGACTGATGTTTTCATGCACCAACAACATCGTCGAATATGAAGCCCTAGTGGCAGGAATCAAAATGGCTATGGAATTCTCAATTAGTCATCAATCAGATCAATGATGAGTATCAAACAAAGGATGATAAGCTAATGCTCTATAAGAGAATGGTGGATGATTTCAAACAGTACTTTGTACATATCACCTTTGAGTAAATACCAAGGTTGGACAACATATCGACCGATGTAATGGCCACTATCATTTCACTGCTGCAAATTCTAGAGAAACAGAGTTGTTATGAGTTCCTGGTAGAGCAATTGTTTTCCCTAGCCTATGACAATTCTGCATCCTAAGTCATCTATGCCTTAATCAGTTCGGACTCCCCTCTCTGCGGGAAAATCTATAATTATCTTAAGAACAATACCCTTCCACTCAACCTATCCTGTAAACAAAAATGCAGCTTCATCCGGCAAGCCGCCCGTTATACCTTAACCACTGACACACTTTATCGTCAAGGTCTAGATGGTACTCTTCTTCGATGCCTCGATTGTAACAAACTTGACTCTGCCTTACACGAGCTTCGCGAGGGTATATGTGGTACGTATTCAAGTGATCCTACTCTCCCCAAGAAACTTATGAGAATGGGATATTACTCGCTGACAATGGAGAAAGAGTCTTATAAATTTGCAAAGAAATATCCTAAGTGACAAATTCATGGCAATCTTATCCATGCACCAGCACAGGAGCTGCAACTGTTCACCACATCTTGGCCTTTCTGTTAGTGGGGACTTGATTTAGTAGGGAAAATTCATCCTTCTTCTTCAAATGGACATAAGTTCATTATCACTGCAACAGATTATTTCACAAAGTGGATTGAAGTAGTCTCGATGACCACTGTAACTAGAAAATAGATCGCCTCATTTATTCTCAATTATCTCATTTGTAGATATGGCATTCTCAATTCCATCATAACTGACAATAGGCATCCTTTCAAAAATCAAGCCGTACGAGAGCTATGTGAAAGATTCAAAATCTAACATCGCGTCTCCACACCTTACTACCCATAGGGGAATGGTCAAGCAGAAGCATCAAATAAAACAATCCTAAAAATTCTCAAGAAAACAGTAAATGATGCAGGCAAGGATTGGCATCTACAACTCAATCTGGCACTTTGGGCATACATGACTAGTATTTGGACACCTATAGGGGCTACACCATATTCATTGGTGTATGAATCAGAGGCAATTCTACCTCTTGAGGTAGAAATTCCATCTCTCAGAGTATCTTTGAAGGGCCTCATACCAGATGAGGAATAACAGGTAAATAGGTTGCAGGAACTAAAGCTTCTTGATGAAAAATGACAATATGCCTATGACCATCTCAAGGCATAACAACAGTGAATGTGCAGAATCTATAATCGCAGAGTCATCCCTAGAGCTTTCAAAGTTGGTGATCTTGTACTAAAAGAAAATCCCATAAATCAATAAGATCGAGAAAAGGAGGGGAAGTTTGAACCTAATTGGTTGGGTCCTTTTGTCATCATATCATCCTACGAATTAGGCACATGTCAGTTAACAACTTCAAAAGAGGACATGCTCAATGAACCAACCAACAACATCCATCTGAAGAAATTCTACACTTGAGTCATCCAATGCATGGAAAAAACGAAAAAATCAAAAAAATACAAAAAAAAAATTTTAAAAATTTAAAAAGTGCAATAAAACAAGTAGTGAAAACCTGGCAACAAACGCTATTTGTGAGAGAATGAATCCTCTATCTATTAGTGCTCATATCTTTGATCCATCCAAGTCTCAGTTAATGGCCATCACCCAACACTTATTCACGCAACATTATCCCAGACATACTTAGCGTAGTCACTGTCCTTGATTATCAAAAAAATAGTTCTCCATATCATATCCCACCATGACTTGGTGATCAACGTGTATATCCACATCAATAGATATCTATGACTAGGGGAAACATTCCTCTCACTGTAAGAATTCAAACAACAAACAACAAGGATCGCAATAGGCTAAGAAAACTAATGTCAACAACTGCTCATCAGGCTCGAAAACAAGACCATTATCCAACTGCAAATTTTAACACACACATGATGGATGATTTTCTGAATTATGTTTTGTTAACATATGGCATGAAGTTTTGACTATTTTGTATCTTAAAATTTTGAATCATTATATCTACTGAGCTACTCGAGGATCCATCGAGCTAGAGAAAGCAACAAAGGAATCTGATATTGTTTTTGGTTTTTTGCCTATGAGGCAATCATTCGTACAGTGCAAATTTGTATCGAGACATGATTGGAAACATATCATTGAAGATATTTTCCACTTTGCACATGCAAATGGTTAACTATTTTCTATTTTTATGCAAGCAACACTCAAGTCGTCTTGGTTCAATTATACCTCAACGCTTGTGTCATCTTGCAATATCAAACATCCATGTAAGTTTTACTCAGGTCATTATGGTTCAATTATACCATTATTCTTGTATTAACTTCCAACATATCAACAACTCAATTATGACAAACACAAAATAGAGCACAAACAAGTGACTAAACAGGAATGACAACGACAAAATTAAAGGGATCATTTAGCTGCATATCATTTTAATCTTGCAAATAATTTACTTATATATCATTTGGTTGCATATCATTTAGTTGCATACCATTTTTCTACATATCATTTAAATATTGCATCAACCATTATCATTATCATACATCTCATTTTCAAGATACATCTCTGATCAGAATAAAATTTGAAATAGTTGGAAAACTATTTTCATATTTTTTTTTATAGTTTTTCTATATGTTAGTAAATGGTATTTTTGAAGGCCTTAAGGGCATTTTTAGCCCTTGAAAGTGGTGAAGAAGCATGGCTAGGCATGCTCTTCAAATCTTCGCCTACAACTCTTGAATACCTTTCCAATGAGTTAAACGGCTCGCAATTTTGAGTCATGTGCAGAAAGTTATGCCTAGTTAAAGTTAGGACAAATTTTATTTAGTTTTTTTGAAAAATTACATAGTTTTAGATTTTATTATGTAAATAAACCTGATATGACTGTTAGTTTTTCGTTTCTCAAGGATTTGTTGGTGACCCTTGGAATCCCTTGGACTACTATATGTTAGATTTTTGAATTGAATACAATATTTTTTTGGCCTACTTCAATTATATGCTTTCCTGTTCTTGTAAACAAAATTTACAATACCGCAAGTTCTCACTCAGGTGTTGTCATCTGAATCCATAATTCAGATCAGTGGTATTAGAGCAAGTTCGCTCCTGTATGTCATATCACACATGATCAACATATCAAAGATTGGGGTTGGAAACAATGAATCCTTGAGACTACCTTCCTTTGAGATGCACACGATCACAGATGGCTACATTGCAGATCGACGATGACATTAAAGCATTAGTTGTCGATGACATTAAAGCATTAGTTGCAGATGCACTAACAAAGCAACGTGAAGAAATGATGGAGCAGTTCAAGAAAATGCTCGAAAGTCGGGGGTCACAAGCAAACCCACCATTCATAGGGTATACGTCATTCAAGGTGCAAGTCAATTTTGCTATACCCACATTTCAAGGAAAGATCGATGCAGATGCTGTTGATGATTGGGTTTCAAAATTGGAAAGATATTTCTTTGTCAATCAGTTTTCAGATGAAGAGAAGATAACTTTCGCTCTCCTCAAAGCTAAAAATCATGTGAAAGATTCGTGGGAAGTGAAGTTAGCATCCAAGGCAGCAGAAAATGGTAGCACTTTTATTTTTTATCAAAAACCCACATGGGGAGAATTCATGGAGCACATAAAGGAAGAATATTTTCCTATTGATACATATGAGCATAAATATATGTAGTGGCAATTGCTTCGACAGAAGAAGGACCAAACTATTCAGGAATATACTAATATGTTTCATGCCTTAGCAGCAAAGCTTTGCATCAAAGATTCTGAGAAGCGCCGAGTTTTGAAATATCAGAGTAGACTCCACAGGTACATCCAAACCGAAATGGAATTCCTGAACATGGAGACTTTACCTAGTGCATATAAATTTGCGACCAAAATTGAGGAGAAATTCAAATAGAAAGGAAGGAGGGATAATTTCGCAGACAGCAGCTACAAGAGTAAAGGTGGCAAAACTACATGGAAACAAACCTCTAAGGAACCCTCTCACAATTCACCAACAAAAAAGACATGGAGTATGAAGAAGACACAAGAGAACGGTATGTGGTGTGAATTCCATAAGAGTCCCTCTCATAATACAAAAGATTGCAGAACCATAAAAAGCTTAATGATGGAGACACATGAGGACAAGGTAGAATCTAAGGTGGTAGAAACTTGCACAAAAGAAGTCATGAACATGTCATTGAGGCTGATCCATATGCCATGGTAGCTACTACAAGGATATTGCCCTAGGAGGATGAGGAGAGATTGTTCCATTCACAGATGTGGGTCAGAGGAAAAGCCCTACACTTTATCATTGATAGCGGAAGTCAAAAGAACCTAATATCAGCAAAGATTGTGAAGAGACTGAATCTGAAAACAACAACCCACCCGCAACCCTATTCAATGGGATGGGTTAGTCAAGGGAGAGATATCCAAGTGCACCAACAGTGTCGCCTTTCATACTCCATAAAACCTTTCAAAGATGAGGTAATATGTGATGTGGCTCCCTTAGATGTTTGTGGTGTTCTGTTGAGACAACCATATATGTACCAGTGACATGGTGTTTATGAGTTCAGGCCTCATAGCGTGACCATCAGATTACGTGAGCAGAAATATCAAATACCAAAGGTAAGCCCTGCATACACTACCTCTTTGATTAGTGCCAAGCAATGTAAGAGGTTGGTTTCCAAAACAGGAACATTCATTTTATTGATAATTTATTCTGAAGAAGAAAGGAAATCGGTTTATAATTCCCATACCATCACAAACACCACCACACTGCAGAAAAAATCAATGGACCAAATTTTGATGAAATATGAGAATCTATTTAAGTTACCAACTAGGTTACCTACACACTGCCAAGTGAGATATACTATTGATTTGATACCAAGAAATCCATTACCTAATGAACCAATCTACTCTAGGTCAGTATTAGATAATAATGAGATTAAGAGGCAAATACAAGAATTGATTGAGAAGGGAAATATTCATCCAAGTGCATCACCCTGTGACAGCCCCATTGTTCTAGCAAAGAAAAAGGATGCAGCCTGGAGACTTTGTATTGACTATCAGGCCTTGAATAAAATTTCAATCAAAAATAGGTATCCACTTCCCCGGATAGATGACCTCTTGGACCATCTTAGAGGGGCTCGATTCTTCACCAAAATTGATTTGAAATCAGGGTACCATCAAGTACCAATTGAATCAGCCGATGTGTGGAAGACAACTTTCAAATCTAAAGAGGGATTGTTTGAATGACTAGTGATGCCTTTCGGTCTAACAAATGCTCCAGTGATATTCATGAGAATGATGAATGATATGCTTAGACCATTCATTGATTCCTTCATGGTGGTATATCTTGATGACATACTCATCTTCAGCAAAACTTGGGAGGAACATTTGCAACATGTGGAAAAAATCTCTCAACCTTACAAGATCATGGGCTTTATGCAAACAAAGGAAAAGTTCTCCTTTGGTATGTAGAGTATCAGATACTTAGGATATGTTATTGACAATGAGGGTGTCCATGTTGATCTGGAGAAGATACGAGTGATTAAGGACTGGCCATCTCCTAGAAATCTCACAAAGTTACGAAGTTTCCTTGGGTTGGCAAACTTTTATCGCAAATTTGTGTTGGGATTTTCCCACTTGTCTTGGCCTCTGAATCATTCATTGAGAGGGGGGAAACAAGCAAAGTTTAAATGGACAAGTGCTCAACAAGAAGCATTCGAGAGGCTAAAATGAAGGTTATGTTTTGCACCAGTTTTATCTCTTCCTGAACTACAACAGTCATTTGAAATACAAACAGATGCATCAGAATATGCTCTAGGGGTAGTCCTCATGCAACATGGTCATCCAGTTGCATATCACAGTCAGACTTTTTCTGATATAGTGCATCAGTATGCCACTTACGATAAGGAACTATATGCTATTGTTCAAGTCTATAAGCAATGGAAACATTACATTTTGGGTAAGGAGACGGTCATCCACACATATCACAAACCCCTTCAATTTTTGCAAACACAAGGGAAGTTGTAGAATGATCGACATCAACAATGGTAAGCATATCTTCAACAATTTCACCTTAATATTCACCACAAGAAGGGAATTACTAAGAAAGTAGTGGATTGTTTGAGCAGGCCTCCAATTGCAGCCATAAGTATGGTTTTGAACTCATGTGGTCATCAAGCTGAAGGCTGGGGTTTCTTGTATGAGAACGATATTGAATTTGCAAATGTTTATAATCAATTGGTGAAGGGACATCAAGTGAATGACTTCTATTTGGAGGATGGAATGCTTTGTCACCTTGGCCAAATCTGTGTGCCCAATGCAGAACACAAAAAGTTGACATGGGAAGCTCACTACAGTAGGGTTGCTGGTCATTTTGGTATAGGTAAGACTACTACTATACTTCAGAGGTATTTTTATTGGCCAAAATTGTGAAATGATGTTATTTCATATATTCAAGCTTGTACCGCATGTGCTATTGCTAAGCCTTCCAATCGTAAACTTAGGTTGTATTCACCACTTCCTGTTCTTGAAAAACCTTGGCATTCAGTTTCTATGGACTTTATGTCTGGCCTTCCCCCCACCAAAAGAGGCCATGATTGTGTGTATGTTGTTGTAGATAGGTTCTCAAAAATGGTAGTAATAGTGGCATGTAAAAAACAATTTCTGCAGAGGACACTGCAAAGCTCTTCTTTGAATACATCTGGGTTCATTTTGGTCTGCCGAATACCATTATCTCAAATAGGGACAATAGGTTTCTTAGTAAGTTCTGGTCTACACTATGGGAAAAGATGGACACAAAATTAACAAATTCTACTGCCTTCCACCCTCAAACAGATGGCCAAATAGGGGTAGTGAATCAGATGATCATACACATCCTACAAATGTACCACTCAAAACATCCCCGCACATGGGATGAAAGTCTTCCATATGTTTAGCATAGCTACAACAAGGTAGTTCACAGTTCAACTGGCCACAACCCATTTGAGGTTTGTCTTGGTTATCAGCCACTTGCACCCATAGATGTTGCCATACCACTTATTTAGCCTGATCTGGTTCCACATGTTGGTAAGGAGGAAGATAAGGCAGCCCGGTTCATTGATAGAATTCATCATCTACAAAAACAAGTTCAGAAAATCTTGGAACACACCAATAAGAAATATAAAGATAGACATGATGAGCATCGTAGTCCTCATAATTTTCAAGTTGGGGACAAGGTATGGCTACATATCCAGAAGGAATGATTGCAGGGTGCCAATAGGAAGCTTCATCCTCTGCGTTACAGGTCATACACAATCATCAAGCAAGTTGGTGATAATGCTTTTGAGCTTAATATACCTCCATTTCTGGGTCTTCATCTAATCTTCAATGTGGAACTCTTGAAGCCATATTTTCCTCCACTATTAGATGTTGCAGATGTGGTAGAAACAATCTCCACTATAGAATTGAATCCAAATGCAGCTACTCCATTCCAATGCGATCAAAATGTGGACACCATGGTGAAAACACTCAAACAGCAACAGATTTACTTGTACAAAGTGGTTCAAGCAGGGCAAATTGCTCAACAAGGAAAGTGGTTTACCAGGGAGCAGCTTCAAGAACATTTTTCTCATCTCATTCATAGTGTTGATGTAATGGGGCCCATTGCTTTCCGAGGGGGAAGTAATGATCAGAATAAAATTTGAAATAGTTGAAAAATTATTTTAATATTTTTTATAGTTTTTCTATATGTTAGTAAATGGTATTTTTGAAGGCCTTAAGGGTATTTTTAGCCCTTGAAAGTGGAATCTTTGCCTACAACTCTTGGAGACCTTTCCAACGAGTTAAACGGCTCGTAATTTCGAGTCCTGTGTAGAAATTTATGCCTAGTTAAAGTTAGGACAAATTTTATTTGGTTTTTTGAAAAATTACATAGTTTTAGATTTTATTATGTAAATAAACCTGATATGACTGTTGGTTTTTCAATTCTCAAGGAGTTGTTGGTGACCTTGGAATCCCTTGGACTACTATATGTTGGATTTTTGAATTGAATACAATACTTTTTTGGCTTGCTTCAATTCTATGCTTTCTTGTTCTTGTAAACAGAATTTACAATACCGCAGGTTCTCACTCAAGTGTTGTCATCCGAATCCATAATTCGGATCAATCTCACATCATTATAATTATCATACATCTCATTTTCAAGATACATCTCACATCATTATCATTATCATACATCTCATTTTCAAGATACAACTCATAAATTAAAGTAATCAATGTAAATACATCATCACATTCTCATCTCATCACGGATCACACATCATCATCAAAATCAAGAGTATTATTATCTAAGCATCACATCATCATCAAAATCAAGAGCATTATTATCTAAGCATCACATCATCATCATAGAATCATCATATCAATGCATCTCATCAATCATCATCAATAACACATCACATGTGGATCAGAGAAAATTAGTGCCATATATTATATCTCAAAAATGGTCGAAATGTACAAGGAATATCATGTTTGTCAAAATACAACACAATGATCAAAATATAACAGAGACAAGTCTCTCGGGTATGACTATCTCCTGAGGCTGATGGTCTCACAGTAGATGTCTCAGCCCTTAGATCTCCACCAAGTGGATCATGTCGAGTAGGCCCTCTACTCTCTGTCCTTGTATGACTATGACTGGATCGACTAGATGCCACTGAAGCATAGCTAGGAGCTCTGTGATCTCTAGGGACCACCTCCTCATATAAATTCCTACAATACTCAGCCTCATTGGTCATGTACCATATCTCCCTCAGCGTGTCCTGCATCGAGGCACTAGCCATCTCTCTCTTCAATCTATCTGAAAGATCCTCTGCCCGGCCCCGACGCTCTCTCTTCATATCCCACTCTGCCATAATCTGCATAATCCGGTGTTGTTGTGCTAACACCTGTGCCTGCAGCTTCTGCACTGTGACCTATAGTACTCTGATCTATGAATCCTATTGATGGGTGGGTACCCTAATCTAAACGATTACCTGTTTCGTGGTCCCACCCATACCTGTCCCTATCTGAGGCGTCGGTGGAGGTAGAACATTAGATCTCCTCCTTTGGGCAGATTGCCTGACATCCTCTATACCACCCACGACCACTAGCATTGATCCTACCAAACCAACCCCACCAACACCAAGCACCAACCCTCTCCCTCTATCTAATTCACCACCCCCTCTATCTTCCCCCTCCCTTTATCAAATCCACCTCTCCCACCTCCCCCACCACCACCTCCTTCACCACCTCCTCCATCATCTCCGCCTCCCTCTCCTACCTCCTCTCCCTCCTCATCTCTCTGTCTGGCTCCCCCTCGCCTTAGTGGCTACTCATCCTCATCATCATCAAAGGCAGATAACATCTTTGTCGGATCAGATATACATGGCACTGCATGTGCCACAAAGTAAGCTGCAAACTCCTCTGTCATCCCAGCATCCACAACCCCAGCCCCATAATCTCATATTTGTCCTGCCAGTGTCATATACTCCTCCACCACTGCTACACTATCTAAAGTGGGTCCCCACTTTGAACACATCCTATCTCTGATGAGCATATAAACAAGCTCCCTATGGCATCCTCTGTTGTCTACCATACTGCCGCTGAACACAATTATGCAAGAATCGCTCAATAATAAAGGGCATCTTCCTGATCAGATACCTCGACATATAAACATAGGGCATCTCTAGCCTGTCCTCGGCCCACACCTTGCAATCCATATACGGTCTCCAAATGACCGTATCGATATCATCTAGTGCTCTTTGCATGCTCTAGTTTACCCAACTTACACTGGACAACTACACCTATATAACCATAAACATAACCTCACCCAGTTGGCCTATCACTATCTACAAGTGGTCTCGATGCAAGAATGTGCTCCCAGGCCCACACCTGTAACAATGTCACCCCAACTGATAAACTAGTGTATCCCAGATACACCACCTAGTGAAGCTCTCTGTAAAGATGGGCCAAAATACAAGACCCCCATGCAAATTTGTACCCCTACATCACCATGTCCTCCAACACCAATCCCCATCCCATGGCTAGTCCCATCGACCTACGATCGGGACACAAAAATCCACCAATGAACCCTACTAGTACAGATGGCAGTAGAGCGTAACCAAAATCCCAAAAACTCCTGCCATGGGATCTCATACCCATTGATCTGATCATCCTAAAAGATATGATGAAGAGTCTTTGTCCCACCCTCCTTAGTCTTCTCATATGACAATAGGGCCCCAACTATAGGAATTTGTAGAATCCGATAACAGTCCTCTGGTGTGACTGTTATCTCGCCCGTAGCCAAGTGGAAGGTGTTTGTATCACTATGCCACCTCTCTGCCAAATTTGTCAACAAACCCTGGTTAATGATATACTGAAGCATGTCTAGTAAAGAGGACAACCCACATCTCTCAATCACATCTCTGTCAGCCTGTGATAAGCGCAGAATCAATGACCATGGTCTTAGAAACCACTCTCAAGACTAAAGCATGCCAAGCTCTGCCTGCAAAGCAACAAGTGTCTGTCATCAGTTCCCAAATCTATCTGATATATCCAATCAAAGAAAAATCAACTTGAAACAATGAATAATCTCAAGAACACAACATCAATCAAAGACCCATATCGAACATCAAGACTCATATCAAAAATCTAACCCATATCAAAAATCAAGAGCCATATCGAGAAATCAAGTAAAGATCCATAATGCAAGAAATCAAAGACCCATATCGCAAGCATCGAATCAAGACCCATATCACAAGCATCAAATCAAAATCCATAACACAAGCAACATCAAAAATCCATAATGCAAGCAATCAAATCAAAAATCCATAACGCAAGCAATCAAATCAAAATCCATATTGAAAGCATCAAATCAAGAATCATATCGAAATCGAGAATCGAGACTCATATCAGACATTAACTAAAAAGGCAAACATCAAAGATCCACATCAAACTCAAAATCATGATCCACATCAAAATTCAATCAACTTGGCACTCCTTATCAAAAATCAATTCGTCTTGACAATAGCAGACTCCAATCATCATATCAGAAATCGAACATCATCACAAAGCAGGACAAACATTGATTCAGGACCCATAGCAGAACAATGAGCAAACACATATCAGCACTTAAGCCATCTCTCTCATCTATTCGACTCACGATGCATTCTTCCAAACCTTTTTCATCAATTGTGGACCCTACGCACTAAGCCGCTACTTATGCACTATCCTTTTCCACCAATGCGCTAGACACTTTACTCTACGCACTAACTGGTCACTCCACTGTGATACCCTGCTAACCACATGCGCTAACCTACCTGACACGCTACTCTATCTACCCCATGCGCTCTTTTCTAGACCCTATGCACTAAATTTGTCTACGCGCTAACCTAACCTACTAGCGCACTACTAAAAGCTACTCAGACGCTAACCTACCTAGGTTAACCCTATGTGCTAACATGTCTATTGTATGCGCTATAGGACCTAACCTACGCGCTAAACTGGCAAATTTCGACCAAAAAAATTAAAAGCATGATCAAAACAAGCCAAATAAATCAAAAACGTGGAGATATTTTGACCACTTACAAGTGGGCCATAGGTGGTGGGCCTCCGATATCGACGAACGCACTCAAATTGGTGTGAAGCATATGGAATCGACATCTTTGTTAGAGCTCAAATGTCACAATCACAAAGAGACAAGTGTGCAAATGATATTTTTACAATCACTTTTTACCTTTTATTGGGTAAAATCAACAAGGTTAATAAGTGGGGCATGTATTTTCCTCCCTGTTTTTTTTAACCTTATCAACATCATTTTCAGGAGATGAATCAATAACATGCATTCAACACAATCAATACTCTCAAAAATGCAATTAATCCAAAAATGCTCATCAAATTGACAAATTTATCAAAAAATCTTGATTCGTCTCTTAAGGGGGCATCATCAATATCTTTCATCAAATCTAGGGCATCATATCGACATCTCGACACACAACATCATATCAATCAAATTTTGACAGCATGTCCGGCAAATTTTCTTTGAATCAACATGTGCACACATGTCACTTCAAAGAGGGGCAAAATATAGACGTATAAATCTGACCACTTTCCTAAGCGAATATTTAATATTCATTTTAACCTCATTCCCCTATTTAATTAAATTCTATTTAATTAAATTCTTCACATTCATCTATTTAATTAAATGAATTACTCAATTTATTCAATTAAATTCACCTAAGCCTTTTCTAGCCTTTAATTAAATAAAACACTTTATTTAATTAATTCCCCTTTCCCCCTTTTAATTAAATTTACATTTGATTAAATTAATCCTTGCAAAAAAATAAATCTAATTTATTTATTTAAATCCCCCACTTGTATTTATGCAAGTTGCATCTATTTGATTGAAATAAAGTAATTTTATTTTAATTAGAATCCTTTTTCCTCCACTTGCATTTTCCTACATCTCCCACTTGCCTCCTAAACCCCTTCTAGATTCCCCTAATCAATTCCAATTTAACCTAATCCATCTCCTAAATATTGTCACAATCTTAAGCAAAGAGAAGTCACTTCTCAAACCCTCCAAAGTCTTCGAAAACCATTAAAGGCTTTATGTCCTCAACAAGTTAACCCTCAAAGTCTTCCAAACCATTTAAGGCTCTTATGTAACTATTTATGGTTAACTCAACCTTCTTGCATGATTAGAGACTTTCTCTCTAACTCAACCCTCATCTAACCCAAGGGTCTCATCAAGCATTGATGGCTTTAACCTTGGTTATTTCTTTAACCCTTGCACAAGAGTTTACCTCTTGGGTAAAGGATTTATCCATTGGATAACCCTAACTTAACCTTAACCCTTACCTCCTAAGGTAACCTTCATGTCTTCTCGAGCATTTAATGCTTCTTTCATCTCCTCTCAAGCAACCTCTTGTTGACAATTGTCACCATTTCATTGGTGAGAATTGTAAACATGGATTGATTAACTTTCAATCTTGGCCCTCGTTAAGATTATCCAATCTTGACCATCCATTGCCCTATTTTTCCTATAAATAGAGTTTTCATTCTCTCATTTTCAGGATCCAAGTCTTTGTGCATCAAACTTATAGTCTAATTACTAATAATTTTAGCCTCTCTTTGATAAATCATCTTAATAAGCATTTAGAAGCATTCTAATATCATAGAATATCCATGTTAGACTAGTATATCATTGCTAGGATAATTAGTTAATCTTATCATCATCTTTATACTAGCTTACTCATCATAGATTCAATAGCATAAATATCTAGGAATGCATTCATGCATAATAATCAAACATCACTCGTTCTTGGAGTTGTCATTCCTAGGTCACTTTGCTCAATGATTTGAGAGCAAAGGCAATGACTTTAGGGATCCTATGAGATAGAGAACAATGGGAAACCCCTTGAGAAGTTGAGTTATTCAATATAGTTCCTATAACTTGCACCAAGAGTCTCATTGGTGTGTGGGGCCTTTTGAATCAGACTTTTACATTTATGTCGCCCTCATTTCCCACACACAACTCCAAATGCGCATTTATTTGGATTTAATCTTAATTGACATTGTTCAAGCATGTCGAAGATCTTGCCCAAGATGTTCAAATTTTCTTTCCTTGTATGGAATTTTGCAAGTATGTCATCTACATAATCTTCCATTATTGTATGCATCATATAAAGGAAAATTGTCGTCATAGCCCTCTGATAAGTTGTTCCTAAATTTTTAAGCCCAAATGGCATAACATTCTAGCATTAAGTACCCCATGCACAAGTGAATGTTGTATTTTCTTGATCTTCAAGGGCAATTCTTATTTGATTGTACCCTGAGAATCCATCCATTAATGAAAACATCTCATGTCCTGCTAATAAGTCTACAATCATATCAATGTTGGGTAGTGGGAAATCATCTTTAGGACATGCTTTGTTCAAATCCCTGAAATCAGTAAAGACTCTTATACTTTTATCTAGTTTTGACACTGGCCCAGTGCTTGAAACCCATTCTCGATAGGCAACAAGTCTTATAAAACCCACATCCAATAGTTTCTTTAGCTCTGCTTTTACAAGGAGAGAGATGTGTGGATGCATTTTTCTTAGCTTTTGTTTAACTGGTTTTGCTTTTGGATCCACATTGAGATGATGCATGATAAGATTTGGATCAAGTCTTGGCATGTCTACATAGGACCAAGAAAAATTTATCTGTCTTTGTTTGAAGAACTCCATGTATTCTTTCTTTTCTTCATCTGATAATGATGCAGCAGAATGAAGGACCTTGGGATCCTTTGATGTACCAATGTTTATTGCTTATGTTGGCTCTATTAAAATATCAAATCTCTCCTGAAAATATGCAGCGAGGGTGTCAAACTTTCCATTGTCTAGTGCCTCAAGGAGGTTTTCACCGTCAGAAATATCCTTTATTTTTCCTCTTGATTGATTTGGTGTTGCCATGAAATGGTTTTCAACACTAGGTCTTTTTCCTTGTTTTATTTCAATTTTGCGACTGGAAAGTTTGGCGCTCTCCTGATTGTAAGAAGTGTTATTCAATTCCACGGTGGAAGATATCTTAGGTGTTAGAAATTAAACGACATTAAGATATACGACTAAGTCATGATCATTGGAAAAGACATCCAATTCAGGGTCTTCTAGGTTATCCCAATCAATCAGCTCTGGATGAAGCAGGGGTAAGTCATAGTCATCATCATTGTTGAGTGTTTCAAGGTCCATGACATAACAGTCATAGTTTGGCGTAGAATAGGTAATGTCATAGATAGAACTCTCTTGAGGATAATCTCTTCCAAGTTCTCTCCAATCAGCTCTAACGAAGTCCGGATTGGTATTTTGTGATTTACAATCAAGTGACTCATCATCTGATGTTTGTCCCTCAAATGAATGAATTATATTGACACGTACATATTTGATACTATGAATTCCCTCTTGATCAATTTCAATAGGTTCATTTGTGTCTTGAAGTTGGCATACTTGTGCACATGACATAGAGGATTCTCTTGCTATCTTTTGTCTTCTCTTGAACTCAACTTCTTCTGGACTAATAGTCAATCCTTCTTGACTATCTATTAATTCTTCTATAGTTATTCCATACCTTAATATAGGCAGCTCAACATCTGATATAGGTCTGACATTTTGTTGATCTTCTGATGATTGATCAATAATTGTTTGTGTTTCCTGTGGTGTCACTTCTTGTTCTTTTTCATCCCCTTTCTTTTGTTGTCTTGTATATGCCTCTTTCCTTTGAATTCTGATCTCTTATTATCTTCTTTCCAACTCTATTCTTTGTTTTGTGAAAGATGGGTCTTAATTTGTAATAGCTTCTTGTTATTCATCCTTTTCTTCACTTGATAAATTTGATAATGGATCTCGACCCCATTCATATTCGTTTGAATCTATTTTTGAACCATTTTCTAGAATTACACCACTATATCTAACATGAATATTATATGGTGAAAAGAGTTCTTTGGTTTTGGCCATCCGTTCTTTCAATGCTTCTGGAATACCTTGATCAGGTTCTAAGCTTGTATTCCTTGAACCTGTTTGCAAGATGCTTCTTCTCTTTTGATTGCAAGTTCTTCCTGTTGTTTATCATATTCTTCTTGTTTTTGTTTGTTATTTGTTGTTTTTGTTGCTTGGTGTAGCCTTTCTTGCCATGGTTCTTCTTTAGGGACTGCTTTCTTTCTCCACCTTGGATGTTGATAATTATGTTGTCTTTGGTTTGATTTAAAATATCCAAGTCCTGATTTATCTTCATTAGATTGGCTATGAGGACAAATAGGTTCTTAAATACCTTCTTGTTGCTTACCAATTGGTCATTTTCCATCATATCCCATCTTTTGCATGATCTTGTAACCATTGCCATATTTTTCTATGGGAATATTAACTTCTGTAGTTGTTGCTATAGTTTCATTTTCATCTCTATACAACCAACTAAGAATGTCCTTGTCTTCAGTTTCTTCTGCAAGTGTCCCAGCTTTAATAAATGCTCCATCAAACATTTCAATTGATTTCTCTGGGATCCATGGTTGAACATTTATAGGCTTTCCATATGATTTAGGTGAAAGTGGCAAGTTATGCAAAGAATACTTTCCCATTCCTTCATCACTTATTTAAGATTTTTCTCAAAGGTTTCCCATAATTTTTCTTGAATTTCTTTGGTGGGATATATTGATTCTCTGTTATGTGGAACTCTTGCATCTTGTGTTGGTTTCATATTATTGCAATATTGAGTAGAGTCTATGACTATAGTTACTTCTTGTCCATTATGAGGAAACTTAACACACTAGTGATATGTAAAAGGAACTTCTTGCATGTCATGAATCCATGGTCTTCCCAGAATAATATTGTAAGATAAATTCAAGTCTAGAACTTGACACAATGCATCTCTTTTCACAGGTCCTATTTTGATTGGTAACACCACAGTCCCTTTAGAAGAACTCTCTTCCTCATCATAAGCCTTGATTGTTATTTTCTTCTTTGGATCCACTGCATTCTCTGAATATCCCAAAGCTTTTATTAAACTTAATGCACTCCACCATCTATGAGTACGCATTTGAGATAGGTTGTATGAATGGTGACTTCAATATGTAAGGGAGCATTATGAGGATGTTGCAAGGATGAATCATCATTTTCAGAAAAGGATAAGCAATGAGGGGCTATGAGGTGTCCCACCATGTTTTGGAATTGATCCACATCCAGGTCTTTTGAGACCATTGTTTCTGTTAGAGATTTCTCCAATATTTCCTTATGCATAGGTGAAACTTTTAGAAGCTCTAAAATTGAAATTGAGCAGGTATCTTTTGTAATTGTTCCACTAAATTATATTGTCTTGAAGTGGATGTTGATTCATTTGTTATACCCAAAAATGTAACCTTTTCTTTTCTTCTTGTAATGACGTTGATTGGTTCTGAAGATGTCCTGTCTTTAACAATGATGACATTTACCACATCATCATATGCGTAACTGTAGTTTACCTTAGCTTTTCCCTTGTCATCTTTTTGTTTGGATTGTTCACCTTTTTCATAATTTGGAAGTGGAGTTTTGAATGCTAAATATGATTCATTTGTTTTATGACTATCCACTATGATAGTTCCATTATCAATCAAGTCTTGAATAAGGTGTTTCAATCTTTGACAATCATTAGTTTGGTGTCCTTTATTTCGATGATAATTGCAAAAATGATTTTCATTCCACCAATTAGGTTTGACTTGAGGTTCATAATTCCTTGCTTCTGGAAAGGTAATCAATTTATTTGCAAGAAGAGTCTTCAAAGGTGATTCCAATGGTTCTCCAATGTTTGTGAATTTCCTGCGAGGATTGGAGAAGAAAGACTTGGATCTACTGTTCTCTTGATTGTTGCTGTTTGATGGTTGACTTGATAAGAGGAAGATTGGTTGTTGTTTGGTAGCACTGTTGTTGTCATTTCCTCCATTGGTAACATTCCTATTCTTTGACCAAAATTTAGGCTTGTCATTGTTATTGTTACAATTATTGTTTTTGTTTTGATTGTTGTAGAGTTTTAACTCTTGTTTCTTTACCATTGCATCTTCTATCTTTAAACCGTTTTCAATCATTTTAGCAAAAGAAGGAGGACATTGCATTTTAAGACAACAAATCATTTCATCAGTAAGGTTGTCAATGAATATGTCCATTTTTTCTTGATCAGGTACATCTCTAGGATACCTATTGAACATTCATTTCCATCGCTATAAAAAGACCATGAAAGGTTCACCATTCTTTTGCTTGACATTACATAGATATAGCATGGTTATCTCATTTCTTATGTTGTAGGAGTATTCTGAGATAAATATGTTCACAAGTTCTTCAAAATATTTAATCCCAAATGGTAATCTTGAAAACCATTCCATTGATTGTCCACTTAATCTTCTAGGAAATAGCTACATAAAGTAAGTTTCATCATGTGCAAACTCCATACTCATAGTGCAAAATTCCCTAATGTGGTCTCTAGGATTGAATTTTCCATCATATCATAAGTTCTTCAAAATATTTAATCCCAGATGGTAATCTTGAAAACCATTCCATTGATTGTCCACTTAAGCTTCTAGGAAATAGTTGCATCAAGTAAGTTTCATTGTGTGCAAACTCCATACTCATAGTGCAGATTTCCCTAATGTGATCTCTAGGATCAGATTTTCCATCATATTTATCATACTCAGGGATTTCACAATATTGTGGGAATGGTATCATGTTTAAACTTTTGTCAAAAGGATACGGGCAGATATCCTCTAATGCATATTTCTTAGAACTCGTTCCACTCTGCATATCCTGTATTTGTTGTTGTAAGGTTTGCATTTGTTGAGTGAGAGTTAACAAAGGATTATCAATACGGGTTCTTCTTACATCCTCATAAGTTCTTCTTTCGCCACACTCTCTTCTTGCTTCACATTGGTATCTTTCATCATCATGATCTCTTCTTGTTTTATCTTGTCTTACTTCCTCATGATTTACTCGATTCACATCCTCGTTATTAAGATCATTAGTGTTTTGATTGTTACTTGTTTCTGCATCTTGTTTTAAACTCTCTATGTTGAAGTCTTGTGGCAATTTAGCTCCTGATTTTGCCAACATTAAGAGGTATTTTTCCTTTTGTTTATCCAATAACTTTTCAATTAGTTTGTCAAATTTATCATCTTGTTCAAGGTCCCTAAAGGTGTTATTGATTGCTTCATTGGTGTACCCAAATTGATGAAACATTGGATTTTCTTCTTCCATTTGTCGTCTTCTAAATTGCTCGTGTTGAGCTCTAGTCCAAACCGGCATGTGATTGATTTGAAAACTTCTCAAGTTTTTTATCTTCTAAAGGCAACTCAATAAGTGATTATTGGTTTAGGAAGATAAGCTTTGTTGATTTTACCACTGTTATTAGTGCGTTGTTATAAATGATGCAGAGCATCATGAAAATCCATAAAACCTTCATTCAAGGGTAAACTTTAAACTTGAATCAAGAGACATATAAAAAGATAAATCACTCTTCTCAACTTCAAAACAATTTCAAAGGTTATATTACATCCTTAAAACCCTTCATTCAATATTTTAGATCATAACATTCACCATAACATGAGAGAAAAAATTCTTTATTGCCATGGAATACCCTAGTTTAGGGTTTCATCCCTTAACAACTGTTTTCACCAAAATAATCACAAAATATTCAATTCTTAACCAAATAAAGTAAGACAAAAAGAAATAGAAATAAGATTCATATAAATTTCCAGCACATATATCCTTTATTCAATATTATCCCTCATGTGATGACACCAAATGCTACAACCGGGTTGTTGCTGCCTTCACCAATTTGCTTTTCACCGTGAACTGTAACAAACAGTCATCCATAACATTTTACATATTTCTCATAACAAAAATCTCTTCGGTCAGAATTTATATTACTGAGTTACACAAGTTATCTCAAAATTTCAGCTAGATCCAACGGTTTAATCAAAAGTTATGATCATTTTTCCAAAACTGGGTAACCCTTGGCAGGGTTTTGACAATCATTGAAAAAACAAACATATCTTGCCAAATACTCCAAAAAAATGCACAAGAAAGGATTCATCTGAAATATATTTCATCAATATATCATTAAATAACATCTACATATAAAAATTACATCAAATGTGATCCTCCATGGATCTATGACAGCCATAGATTCCTTAAAACCTCATGACAGTTTGAGGATTTGATGGATAATCTTTGTCAAATCCCCTCCAAACTGATCTCTCTTCTTGATTTCAACCAAACATGGTTTTATAAACCATTTCCAACTCCTTTCTAACTAATCCAACCACCTCATAACCAATGGATTTCATTTTTTACACTTTTGTTGCACTTTTTGGCAATATTGCAACTTTGCAATTTTTACAATTTTTGACATAAATGACTCTAACTCTTACATGGACACTTTTAAAACTTCAATATGGACGAAATATGATATCTTTAGAAAAAATGGATCATTTAGCCTTACATATTATGATTCAATTGACTCAAATAACCTTAATACATTATGAATGACTCAAATACAATAAATTGTTCATATTATGACTTTTGACCTCCTGGTATGCTTGTGTGCTTAGGTGCCTCTGCACCAATAAAGTGTCTCTTTGTTGAAAAGAATGTCCTTGCAAAATTTCTCTGTCAAATTTTATTCCTTAATCACATAAGTAGTGACGAAAACAGTGCAGGAAAGTCTTATATTTTAACAAGATTTTACGATTGATGTACACAAATCTTATCCTTTTCAGAGTAGCCTTATAGCTGGGTTTTCTTTTCTTAAGGCGATATTTAAAAGTCATATAAGAATATGATGGTTTACAAGTTTGTTTGATTCCAATGTTAGTACAATTCCAATTTTGATATAACCTAGGTTCAAAATAAGAACGATATATCCAAGATAATGAACAAAGGTTGATATGATCAAGTTTCATGATAGAGGATTTGATGTATCCTGATGAGAAACTAATAATGATGTTGATTTTTGCACTTGAGATGGTTGAATCACTAACTTATTGAGAATTTTATACTTATGAAACCTTTGGAAATAGCCTATTTGATTGAAAACCTAGTTACTTGACCAGTTTAAAGACCTATGATAATTGAGGAGAAATCTACTCGAAAAAGGGTATCTAAAAATGATATTGAAATTTGGTCTGATATGCAGAAATACCCTTTGTTTTAGATGTGAGAAAACATTTGCGCTAACCTATTTGTCAAAAGCACTAACTTACACGATAAATTCGCTATTCTGTGTGATAAAAGTGTTGCTTTGTGTGATAAAAGCACTAAAATATGGTGCAAAAGCACAGTTTCATGTTTAAAAGCGCTAATCCAATGCTCAAATGTGTGATCCTAAGGTGTAAAAGCAGTGTACTATTGTTTAAAAGTGCTATTATTTTGGTCAAAAGCATTGTTCTGCACAACAAATGCACGATTCTGACTGTGTTGAAGAGATTTTCCAATTTTTCCAGCAAGTTGTCAGATTTTTGCTCAATTCAATCTAATGATTTTTCAAGTTTTTGACCATTTTTTAGAGCCTTTTGCAGACACAAAAGACACAACATTTGAAAAGAAAAGGGCACAAGCAAGCACAAATCCTATGGCAGGCCGAGACAATAACTGTTGAATCTCACATGGGGTTTCCCCCGAGGCTACACTATTCAGAGTGGATAATTAGGTGCTTGACTCCACTGGCTCTACCCTCAGCACTCACTTCTCTGAGGCAGCCAAGCACCAGTTTCCATGAAAACTCCCCATGGAAAACTTCATATCTCTACTAAGAACTATATGTGTGTGACCTGCTTCAAAGGTCTGACCTCCTGCGCCAATAATTAGAAGGATTTTGGCAAATTAGTACAAGTGGTTTTTAGTAAGGGCTTTCGGTCATGTGGCCATACATGCGGCACTTTACACTCTGTAAATACAGAAGGTTCCCAGCCTATAGAGGTTATGCTCCATAGGGTTTATGGAGAAACATAGTGTTGGTATGAACTAATCGGCACATGTTGTCTATGACTTTCATCACAAACACGATTTATTTAGAGTGGATCAAAAGGACTTGGTATTAGCCCTTTTCCACTTGGATTGTTCCCCTCTCGCTGGCCCCCTCAAGGCAGCTTGGGAAGGCGGGCCCTCTAAAGATTACACATAAAGAAAGTAGATCTATTTTTCTGATCACCATATGAGGGTGAGAGCATACTCGCCTACTACTTCAACATACATGGAAGACAAAGGTTTATTTTAAGCCTTCTAAGAATCTATGTGCAACTAATTTAAGGAAAACACTCAAATGCAAGTTGTATGTTGTTGATTATCCTCCTAGTTAGACTAGATGAACAAGATATGATGTTTTACTTGAAAAACCCTTAATTTAGCGAAGTGAGGAAATGCATGAAATTTTCTCAAAATGAACCCTGCAACCACAAATGTCAGTAGTTTTCAAATTTTCAAGTCTTGGACATTCGGACTTGCAAAAATTTTTGAACCTTTGACCAAGCTCTAATACCACTTGTTACAAGTGCAATTACCATTACAACAAAAGATTGACCTATTAATGCCTGATACAACCACAAGACTTATAGAATCCACAGAAGGCAATTAAGCCTTGTCACAAACCCGAGCACTGCATTGCACAACACAAGAAGACCAAGGGCGCACACCTTACAATAGATAGATGGGTTGATAAGTCCTTTGAGGCAATTTGGTTGAAATAAAATAGAGGAAATTCATTCCAAGAGATGAATTTTGTCAAGGAAGGGTTTGCGGATTGATAAATTATTGATATATCTATAGGGAAGGCAACACAACAACAATCACATGGAGATTCCCCAAGTGAAGGGGATGGTAGGCGTTGGTATGAGGATAATTGGTGCTTACCACTCCTTGAGATGGGGGCTGAAGAGATCCAAGTGAGGAGGCGTAAAAATGAAGAACAAGAATAAAGGTGGAGAATGTGAAGGATCGGGGTTTTATTGCTAGACCAAAGTGTGACAAAAATCCTTGATGACAAATGTAGAGAAAGGAAGATTGGGAGGACACAAGATTGTGGAGGATTCAAGAATAATCTAATCAGCTATTGGAAGTGGATGTCTCAGAGGAGGTGGTATGTGAAGATATTACATAAATTGGCCTTAATTAGAAAAGTGATAGGGCACAACCCAACCAAGAAAGACATGCGATCTTGGATAATGGAGAGTTGGAAATCCATTGCATAAATTACATGTCTCTCAAGATGCTTTTTATGGTTGAATTTGAGAAGGGGCACGAGCAAGATGAAATATTGGCTCAAAAAGAATGAAATATGGGGAAGCATTTGGTTTACATGAAAAGGTGGATGACAAACTTCAATCCAAAGAAAATAGCTCCTTTCAACGCTGATTATTGGATACGCCTCTACAACCCCCCCTTGGAATACTACTCTAGAGATTGCCTAAGGAAAATCAAATTCGAGTTTAGAATTGATTTAGGTATGGATAAATGAAAAGATAACTTTGCCTTCTTTGTGCGATTGAAGCTAATCTCAATCAAACCAATACTAAGGACCATTCATCTTAAGTCTGGTGGGGACATGCGGGAACAATCTGTGGAGTTGGAGGAGTGGAAAGATTTTTGTATGAACTACTATAGTAGGTAGAATTTTGAGAGGATGTGCTTAAAACACAAATCAAATGAAGTGACATAAGAGAAAGTGATCGCCTCAACTCTGACAACTAAGGAATTGAGATTGACAAAAACAGGATAGCAAAAGGGAAAAAGTGATGGTGATCATGTCCTGAGAAAAGGTGGCATTACTCGCAACCCAAATCAAAAGATGGATAGAAAAGCACAAGAGGCGCAAAATGTCATATAAGGCTCTAATAAGGAGCCAATATTGTGAGAAAGGAATTCAGATCCAACACAAAACTATTAGGGAAATGAAGAGTATGCACAACCACTATTGGAGGATATGGTAATCCAACTTGTTATGATATCTTCATAGATGGTGGAAGAAGGGGAAATAGTGGACACAATGAAGAATACCAATCCATGTGATGAAAATTAAGGGGAATTGGCAAAGATAGTAGTTACAACTCCAAATGGGAAAACTAACCAGAGGGATATAAAGGAAGTTTGTAGTAGTGATATGAAAAGCCCACTAGATCAAAATGTCAAATACTATGGAATCCTATGGTAGTGGACATCTCAAAGAGTAGCCTAGAACCAAACCTTATCCATAGCAAGGTGAGAAACTATAGCTCTTGTGTTTTTTTTTCTCTCTTTAATATTTATGGTCCCATAAGAATGAATGCCAAAACTAGACTATGAGACACAATCTTCGTTAGCATCTCACAACTTCAAAACCAATAAATCATTGGGGGTGACTTTAATGCTATCCTTAATTCAATTGAGAAAGGTGGTGGACTGACATAGAAGACATTAGTAATGAGGGATTTCAAAAATTTTGTGGCACTCAATGATTTAATGGATATTCAAATGAAGAGAGATCGGTTCACAGTGGTTTTCTCATATCACATAAAGGTTGGATAGATTCTTAATGTCTGTGAACTGGCTTGCATCAAATACTACATGGGAGGCAATGGTTTTACGTACCTCAGGGTCAAATCACTACCTTGTGGCCTTGATCTTGGAATTTGAAAGATGCCCAACAAAAGGAAGTTTTAAGTTTGAGTGAATGTGAATAAGGAATAAGGACTTGATTCATACCCTAAGGGATTGGTGGGTGGTTGAAGGACCAAGGCATGGGATGAAGAGTTTCCAATTTTCTTTCAAGTTGGGAAAAATTAAAGAAAAACTTAAAATATGGAATAAAATAATTTTTGGTGATACATTTCAAAAGAATCTTGAATTGGAGGTGGATTTGAAAAATCTAAATCAAACTGTAATCAACCAAGGCATGACAAAAGTGGAATTTCAAGAAGAGAAAAGGTGATAATGGAGCTAAAATAAGTACTAGTTAAGGAAGATATATTCTAGAGAAAAAAATCCAACTATAGCTCATAGAAGGGGACTCAAATACCAACTTTTTCTATAATACAACTAAGATACAAAGAATCAAGAATCGGATTGATAGCATTCAACAGAGTGATGGAACACTAATTACTAGTGAGGAAAAGATACAAGTTGAAGGGGTAATATTTTTTTACAAAACTATTAGCCTTAGAGGAAAAGAAGGAACCTTTTGAACTTATTTTAAGTAGTTGAGGTCATCCCAAGAATGGTTACGTGAGAAATAAATGCAATCTTATTAATCCCATTTACTAAAGAAGAATTGTGAAAAGCAGTATTTGAGATGCAACCAGATAAATCACCTGAACCAAAAGGGTTCCTTGGGCTATTTTATCAATGTTTTTGGAAATTTATAAGTGATGAAGCATGAGATGTGGTGGAGTAATTTAGGAAGAAAAAAAAGAATGCTTAAATAGATCAACAATACTTACATTGCACTAATAAGGAAAAAAGATGATGTGACCACGTTCACAAATTTTAAGTCCATATCACTATGCAACACCCTATACAAAATCATATCCAAAATAATGACAAATAGAATCAAAGTTATATTGGGGAGAATAATTTCACTAGAACAAACTAGCTTTGTATCAAGTAGGGAAATTATGGAAGGAATAGTCATTGCTAATAAAGTGATTCACTCAATACAAACAAGAAGGCAAAGGGAAATGATTTTGAAATTGGATATTGGTAAGGCCTATGATAGGGTGAGCTAGTAGTTTTCTGATGAAAGTTGTAGTGTCATAAAATTGAGACCCTAGCAATTTTCAACTGCATTAGGGTCCTCACGCACGCGATATCAAATCCTCTAGCCTGATCGGAGACCAAAGATTGCTCAGCTTGTGAAAACAACTTCTTCCTTGGTCTCTGCATCACCTCAACCATAGTTTTCCCTAGAGAAAGGGGTAGGATAGGGGTGTGGTGCCCCTATCCCTACCCTATTTTTGGGCATGACCTTTCCTAGGGTTGCATTGCCGGTTGTGCCTCGGGCAGGGAACTCCCTCGATGTTGGCCCGTGACAAAATTTAAATCCACTAACATGTACTTAAGGGGCATTCATCCTCTCATTTTCATAAGTTCAATAGGGGGGATGAGCGGGAATTTTACATGAGATCAAGCATTCAAGCATTCTTTTCTAGCGTTGAGCATTCTAAAGTCTTCCTTCAAGGCTAGGTGTTGCATTTTGTCGTGCCTGTGAAGTGTGATACCTGCAGCTGCAACACAAACACTCAATATATCATTACAAGCATGGTTAGAAAATTAAAATAAAATAAAATATGAACCATGAAAAAGTGACCTATCGCCTCCTAAGAGATGCGAGTGTGGATTTGCTCTCAGATCTGGATAAGCAATCCCAATGACTTGACTACACCTAGATGGAGGATTTGAAATGATGATGATATGAAAGCTATACGAGATTGATTATGCTAGATTGATCTAAGAGTATAATTAAGCTAATTATATGCATGATCAATCTATAATTATGATGCAATTAAGCTAGAAAAGAGATTGATTAAGCTACATGATTCAACAATTATGCTAGAAAATGATCAAATTAAGCTAATGCAATTGCCTATAATGACAATTCTCAAATGATATGCCTATAGTAATAATTCCTAAATTGATAATGAGATGGGATCCTTTGTGCTCCAAAATGGGGGATATTTATAGGATTTCCAAGGCCAGGGGTGAGCTGGTAGGAATCAACGGTCAAGATTGAGTCTGAAGATATCAAGGGTGAAATTGGAGGAGGTTGGAGAAGAGGTTGGGGGAAGGGACACTTGTCATCTTTGTGGTGACAAGTGTCAAGGAGCCTTGCTTATAAAGAGAAAGTGTCCAAGAGAGGAGACATGTGGCCAAAGTGCCATGTGTCTCAAGGGAAGAATATCCACACCATAGGAGGTTAGGATAAGGAGGTTAGAATGTGCAAGATAGGATAGGGTTAGGCAAACCCAAGGTTAGATAGAATGGGTTAGGTTAGAGGGATGGTTAGGAGTTAGGAGGCATGTGGGTAATTTGAATTTAAAAATTCAAATAATAGGAAAAGACTAATTAATTTTCAACAACTCATAAATTGATTTGTTTTAATTAATTAGGGGATTAGAAGAATTGATTGAAATGGGGGGAGGATTAATTAATTTGGATTAACTAATCAAAGGGGACCATTGAAATGAACCTATTAAATAAATCCTTAGATTTATTAATAAGTAGATGAAAGGGAGAATTTAATCAAATTGCTAATGAATTCAATTAAATTAGGAAAGGGGATTAATTAAATAATTGCTTATTTAATTAATTATCTTCAGACCATTTTTAGGTGTATACATTTTGCCCCTCTTTGAAGCGAGGTGTGATGACGCATTGATTCAAAGAATAATCTCATTTTAATGGTGATATTGGTTCGATAGGATGCCCTAGACATTGATTGATAAATTACGATATGATGATGCCCCCTCGGGAGATCAATTGAGATAATTAACCTTTGGAGTGTGTGAATTTTTGCGAAATTGATATCCCGATTAGAAATGATTCAATTTCTGTAACTCTAGTTGATAAAAGTGCGAGTTCTACAATCATGATGATGTGATTTCCAATGATTAATATAGCTTGATTGATTATATTGATAAGATCGAGATTTAGTTTGGTTTCAGGAATGATACCTCCTATATAAGACAAAGAAGATCAAAGGGTCTGGTTTCAGGAACGATATATCCTATATAAGACTTGATTAGAATGTCTAGTTTCAGGAAAGATACATCCTCTATAAGACATGATATGATATATTTAGATGCGATCGATTGGTAGAATTGATAAGGTTGATTGGATAAAGAACTGACATTTTGTTGATATCAGGTTGCAGGAAGATTCAAATATGCTGATTTTGGTTATGTTGAGGGGGTAACATAAGATTTGTGTTGAGTCGACAATATCTGGAAAGAGATGAGTCATCAGTCTGATTGTGTATACACTTATGATGATGTCGTGATGATTCCTACAATAGATTTTAACCTTGGATAAAATGAGCTTGCGGGAACCCATGCCGGAATGAGATGCAAGCTAAATGCAAAGCTATGACCGGACCACTCACTGGGTTATTGCGTTTTGTCATCATTGAGATTTTTAAAATGTAGGAAGTGAGTGCAAACATCGATGGTATAATTAAACCATGATTACTTGAGCACTACTTTCTTGGATTTTGATATTGCAAGTTGTAGTCACATAAATCTGTCCATTTAATTAAATAAATATTTGCTATTTATTTGATTAAAAACCCACTAGCCAACAGTTAATTAAATTAATATTTAATTAATTCATCTTCAAAACATTCTCTTATTAATTAAATAAATTATTCAATTTATTTTAATTAATTCATTAAACCAAATTCACAATCAATTAAGTGAATAAATCCTATTTATTTCATTTAATCCTCTTTCCTCTTTTAAATAAATTAAATAAAACATTTATTTAAATCATTTATTCCCCCCACTTGCATTTTCCTACAAATGCAAGTTGCAACCACAAATTGAAATAAATTAATTTTATTTTAATTAAAATCCTATTTTCCCTCACCCACCAAATCCACTTGCAATCCTAATCCCCTTCTAGACTCTTCTAACCCCTTCCTAATTAACCTAATCTATCCCCTAATTATTGTCACATTCCTAAGCAACTTGGAGTCACTTCTCAAAGACTTCAAAGTCTTTGAAAAGCATTTAATGTTTTGTGTGTTCAACAATTTAACCTCTAAAAAGTCTTCTAAACCACTTATGGCTCTTACATGACCATTTATGGTTAACCCCTAATTCAACCCTCATGTGACTTATGTGTCTCCTCAAGCATTTATTGCTTTGACCATGGTTATCCCTTTTACCCTTTGCACAAGAGTTTATCCATTGGATAAAAGCTTTATTCTTTGAATAAAGAATTTATTCACTCAACCCAACCTTGACCTTAACTCCCAAGTTAACTCTCAGGTCATGTCAAGCATTTAATGCTTATTCCCTCTCCTCTCAACCTATCTCACATTGACACTTGTCATCTTGGGATTGGGTTGAAAGCCCTCACATGGATTGAATACCATTCAATCCTGACCCTTGTTAAGATTACTCAATCTCAACCATCCATTGCTCCATTTTTTTCTATAAATAGAGCCTATTTCTTCATAATCCAGATCCTGAAAAACTTGTATGCATTTAATCTATAGTGAATTTTAGAGAGACCATTTATCATAAATCACATATATTGTCATTTTGGACTAAAATAAATCTTAGCTCATTTCATAATATATCTAATTAGTTTGTTTTACACTTGCATAGCATAGTTAATCATCCACAATCTTGAACCTCCATAAGCATCCATAGTGCAAAAAGCTGCTGAGAGCTACACAAATTTGGAACTTGGAGAGGAGAGGAACAAATTTGAAAGAGCTAAGAGCATGTTAGAAGGTATTTGGAGATGCCTTGTGATATTTGTTTCCCTAGTTAAATACTTTAGCATGTTTTTAGTGTCTCTTTTGATATACCTGCTTAGATTAGTTTTTGGTTGAATAACACTAACTTTGATCCTTGTTTCTTGTTGTTTTTGTGTGTTATACCACCACAGGCTTTAATCTAACACTTTTCCATTTCGTAGAGCATCACAAGTTAACACAAGCATTGGGGTATAATTGAACCAAGATGACCAAAGTATTGCTTGCATAAAACAGGCAATACTAATCATTTTAATACGCAAATCAGAAATGTCTTCGATGATACTCTAGTGATCATGTCCTCAAACAAATTTACACATATTAATGATTAATTTACAAACAGCAGACAAGAAAAATATCATGCTCCTTCCTTGTTCCTCTAGTCAGAGACATCCTGGAGTCACTCAGAAATCATGATAGCGAAAATCAAGATAGAAAAATTGAACAATCATGTTAAAATCATTATCCAAAAGATATCATCCATTGAAAAGTGTGTGATGCTTAGAATGACACATGATAGTTTGATGGTTGACAATTTGGTCTCGTGTTTAACGTTGGATGTGTCTTAGTTTTCGCTTGATAAGAGTTGCCTGACTATTGTTCTTTATGTTTGATTAAGCTCAAAATGATCAAAATTTTTGCCCCCAGCTAGGTGTAGGATTTTTCCCCAAGCCTAGAAACAAAGTTATTATGATATAGCCAATGATCCAAACCATGGTGAGAAGCCACTTGGGATGCCTGCATATGTACAAAGGCTTTATTATGGATATGAACAACACCGACGGAAAATGAATGCAAGTGGAAGGATGCATGAACTAATAGATGAAAGAGCTAGCTAATAGATAGCGCCTATTTTCCAGGATTTCACCATACGTTTTTATTGCACTTTTTCTCATATTTGTTTTTTTTTTCTTTTGTATTTTATGCTTTTTCACTATTTTTTGATTTTCTACTTTTTCACTGTTTTTAGATTTTTTGCTTTTTTCAGACATAAAACTTCTTCAGATGCATGTTATTGATGGGTTACTCAAGCTGATCCCCATCCTATGTTGATAGTTGATATACTCTTGACCCAAATATTGTTGTGACCACAAACGGACCTAACCAGTTTGGTTTAAACTTCCCTTTCTTTTCTCGATCTGTCTAGTTGCATGGATTTTCTTTGAGAACTAGTTCCCCAACTTGAAATGTTCTCGGTTTGACCTTATGATTATAACTGTGGCACATTATTTGTTGATATACCTTAAAATCATCAAAGGCATTTTGTCTTCATTCAAGGATCAATTATAACTCTTGCAATCTAGATACTCATTGTTCTTCATCTAGGATAAGACCTTTTAATGATACTTGTAGAGAAGGTATCTCTACTTCTATTGGTAGTATTGCTTCTAATCCATAGACAAGAGGGAAAGGTGTGGCACCTGTTGGTGTGCGGATACTGGTATGATAGGCCCATAGAGTAGGGTTCAATTGAATATGCCAATCTCTTCCAGCATCATTCACGATCTTTTTAAAGATTTTTAGAATGGTTTTGTTTGATGCCTCTTCTTGCCCATTCCCTTGTGGATAGTAGGGTGTTGAAAATTTGTGTTGGATCTTGAATTTCTCACATAGTTCTTGGACATCTTGATTCTTGAACGGTCACCCATTATCAGTGATAATGATCATGGGTATTCCATAGCGATAGATGATGTACTTCAAGATAAATGTTGCAATTTGTTTTCTTGTGATATTGATGAGAGGTACTGCCTCAATCCATTTTGTGAAATATTTCGTAGCTACAAGGATGAATTTGTAACCATTATATGAAGAAGGATTTATCTTTCTTACTAGATCAAGACCCCATTGGTAGAAAAGCCAAGATTTTGCCAAAGCATGAAGTTCTTGTGCTGGTGCATGAATTAAATTTCCATGGATATGACATTGTTTGCATGTTTTAGCTATCTGAAAAGAATCCAGTTCCATAGTTGGCCAATAATAGCCCAAGCGTATGATTTTTTTCAAAAGGGTAAGACCACTTGAATCAGTGCCACAAATGTCATTATGGACTTCATGTAAGGCCTTCTCAAATTCTTCTTGTTCGAGGCATCTTAAAAGAGTACCGTCCAAACCTCGTTTAAAAAGGGTATCCACGACAAGAGTATAATGGGAAGATTGGTGAATAAAGTTTCTTTTTTGGTTTTTTGATAAGTCAGGATGGAGGATATTATCTTTCAGGTATGTGTGATTTTGGCCATACCGGGAGGAATCATGCCCAACAAGGTGACAGATAATTCAGGAATCAGGACAATTATGGTGTAGGGTAAAACAACTCTTCCACCAGGAATTCGTAACGCTCTTGATTTTCCCGTGTCTGAAGGAGAGAAGCAAGTGTTGCCATGGCATCTGTTGCTTTGTTGTCATTCCTTGAGATCTGCTAAAAAGTTATTTCTACAAAGTATTTCTTGACATCATCAACCATCTTCTTATAAGGCATTAACTTTTCATCATTTGTTTGATAATCGTCATTGATTTGATTGATGACGAACTGAGAGTCTCCAAAGACTTGAAGTTATTGAATGTTCCATTCTATATCCATTTTGATACCTGTAACCAAAGCTTCATATTCTGTTGTATTGTTGGTGCATGTAAAGCTTAATTTGTATTCTTTTGGAATTGTATGACCTTGTGGTGTGATGAATATAATACCTGCTAATGATCCATGTTGTGTATATGAACCATCAAAGTATAATTGCCATGTTTTTGTGGTGACCGTTAGGATATTAGCATCGAAAAACTCAATCTGTAAAGGACAATCATCTTGAAGTGGTGCCTCTTCTAGTTGGTCTGCAATGACATCCCTTGATAGCTTTTCTGTCAATATACTCAATATCAAATTTGCTTAGAATCATAATCCATTTTGCTAGTCGTCCTATTAATGTTGCGTTGTTGAGAAAATACTTCAATGGATTGATTTTAGCAATCAACTTGATGGAGTGAGATAGGAGATAGTGTCTTAATTTTTGAGAAGAAAAAACAACGGCCAAACATGCTTTTTCTATTGGTGAATAGTTGATCTCGTATCCTACTAATTTTTTGTTGATGTAGTAGATGGCTCGTTATTTTCCTTCATTATCCTGTTGTGCAAGTAGAAATCCTAATGATATTTTAGTGGTTGATACATAGAGTAACAATGACTTTCCTGGAATTGGTGACATTAGGACGGGTGGTTGCATGAGATAGGCCTTGATCTTATTGAATGCGTCCTAGCATTGATGGTCCCACTTGAAATGAACATTTTTGTGCAATAGATGAGTAAATGGTTGGCATTTATCTGCTAGCTAAGCAACAAATCTTCTGATTGACTGTAGTCTTCCTTGAAGTGATCTTAGTTGACTGATATTCCAGGGAGATGCCATTTCCATGATTGCTTTGACCTTAGTTGGATCCACTTTGATACCTCTAGCTGAAATAATGTATCCCAATAGCTTGCCTGAAGTGATACCAAAGACACATTTCTTGGGATTGAGTCGTAGCTTATACTGTTCTAACCTATCAAAGATCTTTTCTAGTATTCCTATATGGTCTTCTCTATTGTATGATTTGGCCAATATTTCATCCACATAATCTTCCATGAATGTATGCATCATATCATGGAATATCGTTGTCATAGCTCTCAGATATGTAGCACCTGCGTTCTTTAGTCCAAAAGGCATGAGGTTCCAACATAAAGTACCCCATGGACATGTGAAAGCTGTATTTTCTTGATCTTCAGGTGCTATTTTAATCTAATTGTATCCGGAGAAACTATCCATTAGAAAAAACATGGAGTGTCCATCAGTTAAGTCTATAATGATGTTAATGTTAGGCAAAGGAAAGTCATCCTTTGGACATGCACTATTAAGATCTCTGAAGTCTGTGCATATTCTAATACTTTTATCTGGTTTGGAAATAGGACGATGTTGGATACCCATTGAGGATAAGCTACGGGTATGATGAATCTGACATCCAATAATTTCTTTAGTTCTACTTTGACTAGAAGAGCAATATGTGGATGCATTTTCCTTAATTTTTGTTTAACTGGTTTGGCTCCTGGACTGACATTTAAGTGATGCATAATAAGCTCTGGATCCAATCCTGGCATGTTTGCATATGACCAGGAAAAATTAATTTGCTGTCGTTTGAAGAATTCTATATATTGTTGCATTACTTGCTCTGACAGAGAAGTTGTTGGATGGAGAATTTTTGGTTGCTCTATTGTCCCAATGTTAACTGCCTATGTTGGTTCAATCAAAATCGATGACATTTCTTGATAGTGCGTAGGTAAAGTGTCAAATCTCCCATCTTCTGGTGCCTCGAGGAGGTTTTCACCATTAGATGGGTCCTTTCTTTTTACTTTTCCCTGATCTAATGTTGCCAAGAAATGGTTTTCAGCATTAGACTTGATATTGTTTTCTTTATTTTCACTTTTGCGACTAGGAGATTTGGCACCCTCTTGACTAGAAGATGCGTTGTTGAAATTCCTAGTGAAATTTTTTGCGGGTTCGATTGCATTAAGACATACAGATATGGCATGGTCATTAGGAAAGGTATCAATGGTAGTATGTCTTTCATTTTCCCAATCAATAAGTTCATGGTGGATTAGAGGTAGGGGGTCATCAGGCTAAGATGTTTCAAGGGTATCAAGGGTCATGATAGATGTGTCAAAGTTTTTGATATGTATGTCAATGTCTAGAATGATACTCTTGTTAGAATGACCACACACAAGTAGCTCCTAATTGTCCTCGATTAAGTCCAAGTTAGCCGAATGTGATTCTAATTCAAGTGGGATAGTTCCTAACATTTTCCCTGCATACGTGTGAATTACATCAACTCCTACATCTTCTTCAAAGCAATTTTCTTCAGCTGATTCTTCAGAATGATAGGAATCCCATTCCCATTCATTATAATTTGTCTCACTTCTAGCTTGCAATCTACAGATTTGTTCATATAGTTTTTGATTTGTTTCTTCTGCTTTCCTTTCTATATCTTTTCTTCTTTCATATTCAACCTCTTTTGGACTGAGATTGAGTTCTGTCAACCTTGCTATGAGTTATCCTTGAGTAGTACTAGGTTCGTTCTTGCTTTGATTGATAGTTAATGTTGCTTGGGAGGTGCTTTTAGTTTGTTTTTCCTATTGATTTGAAGCTTGCTTCTTTTGCCATTTCATGTTTGCTTGTGCTTGTTGCTTAGCTGATGTTTCTTCCCTTTCAATTGCAAGTTGTTCTTGTCTATTTTCATATTCCTCTTATTGTTGGCTAAAAGATGTGTCTTTTGGTATAGTAACTTGTTAATACCCTAAGCCTGCTTTGTCTGTAGCCTATTGAGTGTAAGGTTGAATAGGTTCTGAGATACCTTCTTTTCTTTTTACTATGGGGCCTATTCTAGTGTATCCCATTTTTTGAAGAATGTTAAATCCTTTTCCATATTTTTCTGTGGGTATGCGGACATTAGTGTTCTTTTGTTGGACTTCTTCATCCTTGTATAGCCACTGTAGCACATCTTTGTCTTTTGTTTCCTCTAATAAGGTCCTAACAATCACAAATGCTCCATCAAATATCAGAAGATGTTTCACAATTGGTTGTTGTTTAGAGTTTGATGGTTTTCCATAGGATTTAGGAGAGAGTAGTAATTGTGATATTGAATATTCTCTGTTCCCTCGATCTCTTAGCTACATTTGTTTTTCCATACTTGACAAAATTGAGGCAAATGATTTTTCTTTGGATTGTGTGTTTCAAGATGATGCCTCCCTATTATGAGGAACAATGACCTCTTGAATTGGTTTGAGATTACTACAGTACTGAAATAGATTTGAATCTGCTGAGATCATGATTTCCTGGCCATTGTAGGGAAATTTCAAGTACTAATGATATGTGGATGGAATAGCTTGTATGTCATGTATCTAGGGTCTTCCCAAGAGTATGTTGTATGATAAGTCCAAGTCTAGAACTTGGCATGCTGTGTCTTTCTGTAAAGGTCCCACTCTGATGGGTAATATCACAATTGCTTTAGAGGAACGCTCTTCTTCATCATATTCTTTGATGGTGATCTTTTTACGGGGATCAACTGCATCTTCTGAATAACCTAGAACATGGACAAGACTCAAAGAGAAAATGTTTAAGCCAACTCCTCCATCTATTATGACACATTTAATGAGTGTTCTATGAATGAGGAATTCAATTTGCAAGGAAGCATTATGGGGATGTTGCAAGGAATCGATGCTTAGATATGAAGGAGTTGGACTTTGAATAGGATCCTCTGAAATAGGTTTGATGGACATTATGGATATCCCTTGGGGAACTTCATCCTTGGGTGTATTGTTTGGTGATGATTCTATGGAATATTCTTGCAATTTTTTAAGAGGTGTAGGAATAGATGCCTTTGGAGAGTCAATTTTCTTATGGGGGGATAAGCCCTTGCTAGACATAGGTGTGTGATTTAGATCTTCCTCAACAAAATCACTTAGAGTTCTCTTTAAGAGTTGCATAAAAGAGCCACCTTTCTTTGGAGATGTATTTGAATCCTTGTGAGATTTTGACATAGTTGGTTTTTTATTTTGGACTTGTTTGATTTCTCTGATATGTTGACTTGTTATGTCTTATTCTTGTATTTTGCTTTGGTATGCCATGTTGCTATGATCTTCAGCTATTTCAAATGTTTCAATTTTCGTTTCTGCGATCTTATGTCTCTGTGCTCTAGTTAAAACAGGCATACACGTGTGTTAGATATTGTGCTAGGATTTTATTGTCTAAAAGTTGTTTCGATAAGTGATCAACTACCAATGTAAATGTGATAGAGTGATATGACATGAAAAGATGATTCAAGTGTTTAAAAGTTTGCAAGTTTTTTGATCTTTGGTTTTGGAGTGCAATGATGATGATTTTGATAAAACCAAGTCCAATAGGAACGATATATCCTACGATGTGGGACAAGGTTATCCTGACCAAATGTTGTAGTTTCATGATAGAAGATGATAGATCCTGATGAGAAACTATATTTTGAGTGATCAATTTATTAAAGAGGGTGATAATGCACTTTGAGATGTTTAGATCTTGAACTTGTTGAAGGCAAATACTTGAAAATCTTGAGGTGTCTATTTCTAGAATCCAATTTGACAGATGATAACTTGACCAAGTGAACCAAGAAGACAATCTAAACACAAAATGACAAATATCAAGTGTTTATACTCATTGTAAATTGACCAAGCAAATATGACAAAGTTGAAAAAGGCATGCAAGAAGACATCTTTGGACTGACAAAGACATAAATTCGTACAACACCTTATACAACCCCGAGCGATAACTTAGACAAGCCCATACGACAAACTATAAATCTCACACGACAAAAGGCATAAACTTGTATGAGCTTTCTCATAGAACCAGACAACAAAAGATGACACAAAACTCTCTACTAAATTGACTCGTATGAAAATTCTCACTAGACTAGATGATAAACTAGATGCTTCGTACGACAAACTAACAAACTCGTACGACTGAGGATAGAACAAAGACAAAATTTTTGTTTGGACATGTTATTTATCAATGAAGTTTGATGTTTTGCTTCTATTTTCTAGTTTTAGATGTCTGATTTTCTATTTTAGGGATGAAGACACAACAAACACATGATATGATAAGTGACCTCAAGCACATCATGCTAAATCCTAAAAAAGTTGGCTGAGAGAGAAAACCTTTGCTTACAAACTTAGGTACACACCCAATAGCTAATTAGAATACGACCGTTGAGTCTCATGCATTGGATTCTCAACATCGTATTATCCGACTCTAAATGCTAATGGGAGCATGATATGGCAAGTGTCTTGGGAGAGTTACTATCTCTCTTGCACAAAGATTATCCCCCTTTCGGAGGTGAATCGGGTAGCTTCTATCTTAGGGTTCGTAGTAAGGGTTTCCATTTGAAATTACCCCTTGTAGTCGTGCAAGCGCGATTGAGGCCTATAGCCCTACAAGGTACCGAAACAAGAAGTAGACACGCAAGAGTGATTGAGACCATGAGGCCCTACTAAATGTACGATATGAGAGATCTCAAAAGAGAAAACTCAAATAATCCCATCCTCCGAGACTTTAATCTCGTGAGACCTATTTTTTAGAGTGAGTCAGAAATCTTAGGTCTAGTTGTACTCACTTGGGTCATTCTCACAGGGTGATTACTTTTTCCCACTGTGACAGGCCCGCTAAAGGTAATCAAATCTCAAACATAGAAGCGCTTCAAGGGTCTGGATTTCTAATTGTCCAAATGGATAAGAGAATACTCTCCTACCTCTTAGACAACTTCTCAAGCATAGAAAACAAGATGTTCATTTACCATTAGCAAAATAAGTGTGCCTAGAAAACTTAAAGAAGACACAAAGTTTGGTTGAGTCCTCCTAGGCAACCTGCAAAATAGATACGTTACTAGTTATGATGTGTTTTGATGAAATGAAGCTTTGAAAACAATAATCTTCAACAATCATCCTACAAAAATGAGTTAGGTTGTCAAAAAACTCACAAATAGACCAGGGTTAGCATTATTAGTAATCAAATTGAAGCATGAAAACCTTAAAATGCAATCTGTTTTAAAAACATGGAAGCAGAAATTCGTACGACAATTCTCACCTGCTCGTACGACAATTCTCGTATACTCGTATGAGGGCACAAAGGAGCTCATACGAGACATAAAGGGAACTTGTATGAAATTCTAAATCAGACCCAACCAGAAACCTGCTAGATTGAAAATTTGATGATGCTAAGAGGCCAAAAATGAGATTTTCGGCCCCACGGTGGGTGCTAAAATGTCATGCATGTGAAGTGTGATACCTACAACTACAACACAAACACTCAATAGATCATTACAAGCATGGTTAGCAAATTAAAAACAAATGAAAGATGAACCATGACAAAGTGATCTTTCTCCCCCTAAGAGATGCAAGTGTGGATTTGCTCTCAGATCTGGATAAGCAATCCCAATGACTTGACTACACCTAGACAGAGGATTTGAAATGATGATGATATGCAAGCTATATGAGATTGATTATGCTAGATTGATCCAAGAGTCTAATTAAGCTAATGATATGCATGATTAAGCTAGGATGATGATGCAATTACACCATAAAAGAGATTGATTAAGCTACATGATTCAACAATTATGCTAGAAAATGATCAAATTAAGCTAATGCAATTGCCTATAACAACAATGCTCAAATGATATGCCTGTAGTAATAATGCCTAAATTGATAATGAGATGGGATCCTTTGTGCTCCAAAATGGGGGATATTAATAGGATTTCCAAGGCCAGGGGTGACGTGGCAGGAATCAACGATCAAGATTGAGTCTGAAGATATCAAGGGTAAAATTGGAGGAGGTTGGAGGAAGGGACACTTGTCATCTCTGTGGTGACAAGTGTCAAGGAGCCTTGCTCATAAAAGGGGAAGTGTCTAAGAGAGGAGACATGTGGCCAAAGTCTCATGTGTCTCAAGGGAAGAATATCCACACCATAGGAGGTTAGGATAAGGAGGTTAGAATGTGCAAGATAGGATAGGGTTAGGCAAACCCAAGGTTAGATGGAATGGGTTAGGTTAGAGGGATGGTTAGGAGTTAGGAGGCATGTGGGTAATTTGAATTTAAAATTTAAAATAATAGGAAAAGACTAATTAATTTTCAACAACTCATAAATTGATTTGTTTTAATTAATTAGGGGATTAGAAGAATTGATTGAAATGGGGGGAGGATTAATTAATTTGGATTAACTAATCAAAGGGGATCATTGAAATGAACCTATTAAATAAATCTTTAGATTTGTTAATAAGTATATGAAAGGGAGAATTTAATCAAATTTCTAATGAATTCAATTAAATTTGGAAAGGGGATTAATTAAAGAATTGCTTATTTAAATAATTATCTTCAGACCATTTTTAGGTGTATACACATTCAAGTCAAGGATTCAACCATTGAAGAGGAGTTTGATTCCAACATTCAATTCCACACAAGCATTTCTATCAACATTGCTACTACAACCTCCCTTGAGGTGATTTACAATTCAGTCTTTCATTTATGTCTACTTGAAAGTACTTTCTTTCATTACTTGGTTAATTCCAAAACTGGGGTTTGACCTAAAGGCAAACCCCCAATCCCAACCCATTTTCCTCTCTTTTCTGTGTGTAGGTTGCAGGTGCGTAGTTGTACTTTTGGATTTGGGATTCATTTGCAGAGGTGGAAAAACTCTTTTTGTTTCACAGATTTTTTGGAGGACTGTGTACATTCCCTCCACAGTTCGAGCAACTTTTCCTCAAAATCGCAGGGCGACTTCGTCTCGACATTTTACTGCCAGATCCAGGTGCACAACTTCATCCCATAGTCCGATCTCAAGATATAATCAATTATTTGTCACTTTTGCACTACATAATTCAATCAATTTCCTTTCCATTTCAAACAAGGAAGAGGGGATCAACTTAACATTCCCAATTCATTCAGAATTCAATCTACCATCTTCATGTGGAGAGATTGAATCTAGTGAATTATCCTTTCCTCTTCCTAATGTAACATGGTGAAAAGTTCTTGAATGCTAATCAAAGTGAAACTCTCATCTCTTTGTGAGGGAAAGGGTAGTTTCCTTCTTGATCTATCATTCACCATTTTCCCACCATTACATTTTGGTGAACCTGACATCTTGCATGCTTTACTTTGAATAAAATTGCATATGTTTCATTTACAAGTTTCAATTTTCTGCAAACTTAGTGGTTAAAACATTCAAAACCCTAGTTTTTCAATTTAAAATTGAACTTGTGATTTGTAAAAATTGCTTGTGGTTATCTTAGATTTGAAAATTGCTTTGTTTGTCAAATTCAATTTCCTCATTGTCTTGTTCAATTTGCAATTAAAATTTACAAAACTGAGAGGTTATTTGTTAAAACCCTAATTTTAAAAAATCATCTCGAACTTGTACAAAAATTGGATTTCAATTTAATTTTCTTCAATCCTACAATTCAATTTTCAATTTCCCCCCTTTTTCCCAAAATTCAAATTTCAAACTTAAGTGGTTAGGTCATAAAAGCCTAATTTTTAAAATTAATTGGATTTTGTGTGAATTTCAAATCAATTTCATTTCAATTCAAATTTCTAAACATTTTCCAAGGTGTCCCTATCCATTAGGTTTGACCCTTTTCAAAATTGCAATTCAATTCTCCTTTTTCTTCAAAACCCTAATAGGGTCCTAGTTTGACATTTGCACCTTAATTTCGCCTATCTAGAGATCATAAAATTTACCAATTTTTGGGGGTTAGCTTTAAAATCATCGTAATATCCATCTGTGAAAATTTCAAAAAAAGTTGGTTGGACCATGTACATTCCCGCCACAATCCTTGTCTTTTTTCCTGAAATTTTGGGAGATTGTTATGATTGTATTTAATAGCTTAAATTCAGAAGATTGGCTGATTTTATCAATTTTTGATCCCTATAGAATCAGAAATACCTTCAAAATTCAACATTTCAACTTTCAAGAATTTTTTAAAATTAAGAGGTTAATTATAGTCTGTCTTGATTTTAAAAATTCTGATTTTAAAAAGTGGTATTCCCTCGGCCCTAATTTTAAAATTCCAATTTGCTTTGTGAAAATTGTGTCATCCTCTTCCTCCAACAAAGTCCAAATTGTGTAATCATTATTTCCTTCCATTTTGCATTACTCAATTTTGTAAGCTTTGTTCCACAATTCAAAATTCAAATTTTCCCTCTAGCACATGAGTTTTACCACTATTAGTCCTACCTACCCTATCCTCGTTAGACGAAGCATTAGAATTAAGGCTTCCCAAGGTTTAATTACCAAGGAGATGGATCCTAATTTGGGTGAGTTCTTTAATGAGGATCATGCTAATTCTTCTCATCCTAATCATGTGCCTATTCACCCCATTAATGAATCCCATGATGAAGAAGAAGCTTTAACTAGGGTTTCTTTAGATCAACTTTCTACATTGGCCAATCAATTTGATAGCTTTCAACAATGGATGTCCCAAGAATACCCTAATAGTGAAGCTCTTCCATTAATTCAAGGTCTTAAGCACATGCTTCAAAGTGATAAGAATAGAATTGATATATTGCGTGGCATTGCACATATTGTTGATTCTAATGTCATGCCTATCAAGAGTTGTGCAGAAACCCTAGGTTACTCACAACCTTCAATACAAGTCAATTCATCTATTCCTTTGACTAATCCCATGACTAGTATTCCTACTTTCACATCCAACATCATGGCCACTTCAACTCAAAATGTCATTCCTACAACCATAGGTCATGGGGGCAATCCCTCTTCTTCATTTAATCCTCCATCGTTACCTATGTCTTCCATGAATATTTCTATTATTCCTCAACCAATTAGTGTGACACAAGGGGGCAATTCTTTCAACAACTTTATTCCTCCTTTAAGTGTCCCTTTTCCTACCCAATCATCACCAATGCCTACTTATCATAATGTCTCACCACCTTATTCTCAGTCCATGCCTTCTTCAAATAACATCACACCACCTTCTCAATCACCTATGTCTAACATCAATTCTTCTACTGAAATGACAATTAACAATCTTGTTCAAATTGTGTCTTCCTTACAATGACAAATTGCTTCCATGAGTCAATCCAAGTTTAGTGTGCCCACCTTCGATGTTGTGAGCCCACTTTCTCTTGACATTGTTAAAGTTTTACCACCTAAACATGTTGAGATCCCTCAATTGGAACTCTATAATGGAAAAGGTGGTCCTCTTATGCACGTCAAAACATTTCAAACCTTGTGTACTGATTTTGCTTATGATCAACAATTGCTTACAAAATTGTTTACAAGAACATTAAGAGATAAGGCCTTACAATGGTATTTCTCTCTCCCTTCTTATTCCATCACTTCCTTTCAACAATTGGCAAATTATTTCATCCAACAATTTCAAAACAACATTGGTCCTAAAATCACTTTGACTGATTTAATGCATTATAAACAAGGTGTTAAAGAAAAAGTGACTGATTTTATTGGTAGATATAAGCATTTGTGTGCTCAAATTTCTTTTCATGTACTTGATAATGATATTCAAAGAATTTTCATTTCTAATTTATAAAAAGATATCAGGGAAAAGCTTCTTTTGTCTAAGTTTACATCCTTTCCCCAGTTGTGCGCAACACTCCACAATTATCAACTGGCTGTGAGTCAAATGGAGAAATCTACTCCTATGGATCCGAGTGATAAGGGGAGAGTGTTCAAAAACCATTTGCGAAGTTCAAACCAACAAAAAGCTTCATAAAGTTCAATGATCCAATCAACAACAACCATGTGAATGCTACAACAGGTGTGCCTTCTATTTCTAAATTTTTCCAAAGAGAAAGACAATTTACTTCCTTGAATGAATATTTACATAGTATTATGTCTCAGTTATTGCACATAAATGTTATCAAACTTCCTGCTATAAAATAATTTTTTCCTTAACTTGCATCTCCTTATTTTGATAACAATTCCTTTTGCCAATTTCATCGTCAACTTGGTCATGATACTAAAAAATATTTTGTATTGAAGAATAAGATTCAAGACTTGATTGATAATAATACTATATTTGTGGCAGGTGTGAATGGTAAAGGGAATAGATCACTAGCTCCTCCTAATCAAAATCTTAAGATTTTTATTGATACCTTGCCATCTCACACCTCTAACATTATTGAGATTGTGCCTAATTCTCTCTCTTCTGAAGAATTCACCTCTATGGTTCCAAACTTGGTTAATATGGTAGAGCCATAGGCTATGCCTAAGGATCCTTGTATTACATTTGACCCTAGTGAGACCATTAGAGCACTTGATGGCCATTTATACATAGTTGCAAAGGTTAAGGATATCCCTTGCCGTGGTGCCCTGATTGATCCATCTTGCATGGTTAATGTCATAACTGAAGAGTATCGTTTCACTTTACAATTGCATAAACCAATCTATGATGCTTCTAATGTGGTTGTGAAGTTATTTGATTGCTTCTCTTGTCCTACCATTGACTCTATTACCCTTCATTTTGAAGTTCATACTAAATCCATGGATGTTGACTTTGTTATTATACCATCTTCTGAGCAATTCCGTGTGAAGTTGGGCTATCCTTGTATATCTTCCATGAAGGCTATTGCTTCTCCAATCTACAAGTATCTCAAATTTCCTCACAATGGAGAAATCATAACTATGAACCATATCTTATTTTGTCCATCCGAATGAAGCCCCGGTGTTCCTATTGATCTCTTTTGGCCTAAACAATTTCAATCTCTTCCATTAAGGAGCGATGCTCTTTTTCAATCTTATAAAAAATGAAAGAACGATATGATATTAAATCCTTAAGTCAACCTAGATCTCCAACACTTGACATTCCTATTATTCTTCAAGATGAGGTTCTTCCCCTCTTAGATAGAACTAATCTCCCTCCTAAGGAAGATCGTCAACATATACCTATGAAGGTAACTATTCTTCCTAAGGTTAGACCTATACCTCCTCCTCATTATGGAATTGGTCTCCTTCCTACACCTAATATTCCTCCTTTCTATGGCATAGTTCCACCTCCTTCCTCTTATTAGGAGAAGAGGCTTGCTTCTCCTATTGTTCAACCAAAAAGACCTCAACCTAAACTTTCAACTATCAAGGAGAGAAACATTCCTACTCTTTCAAGTGTTTCTCCTCCTTCTCGACCTTCCACTAAGACTCGACGGAATTGTAGTGCGAGAGAACATCTATGAATACGCCATGTTTAAGCTCGTGAAGCTATCCATCACAATACTTAATCTCCTCGGACTCTGACAGTTGACATGATTCCCTTTTCTCCTAAGCAAGATGTTCAACCAACATATCCAAATCATAAGTTGCATAAAACATGTGATGGTTTTACTCCTATTCATGTTCTTACTCCTCTTTCTCTAAACTTTGATGAAGAAATGGGTGAAAATGCTATTCATAATGTTAATACAACTCCTAATGCTTCTGACAGTGAGTATGTGTATGTTGATGTGGACAAGCATTTATCAAATGAGTTTTCACAAACCCTAATCCTAGCTCCTAGAATCGAACAAAGTGGCTTACAACATGAGCATAGTCCTTGTTTGGACCTTGTGATAGATCCATCTATTGTGCTCAATGTCACTCCTCTGACATGTTGCTCACCTTCCCGAAATAGTGATTAGCAAGATTGGGAGGTGGATGTCGTGCTAGATTAGCAATATTAGCACTGCGGATCTTTCTCCCTCTCTTTTCTTTCTCTTTTTTGATCATTCTTCTATATGTATCCTTGTTCTTCTATTGTTACCTTAATGTCTACTTGAGGATGATGCAAAGCATTGAGATCTTTTCTTGGTCTCTTTCATGTTGACTCAAAAGACATCCTCTCTTCCCTTTCTTCTAAGGTAATGTCCTTCTTTGGGGAATGAAGATTATTATATGCATACACATACAATGTGATATACATGAGTTATCATACAACATACTGACCCCAAGGAAAGCGACCCTACCTCGTGTTTTGTGTTCATTATCCCTGTGTTTATACCTCGATTGGGGGCTAAATCCTTGCGATAACGTGCTCCCTTCCTGCTCTCTCTTGGATGTATCCTACCTTAAAGCAATCACTCCCGATAAGGCGCGTGCAATCACTTTAATGTGGGGGCATACACTCTTCTCATACTTTCCTTCTTGTGATACTTAGAATTACTTAGTGAACCTTATTTTGCTTTGTAACCTTGTGTATCCTTGCTTTTATGAGTCACAGTGAATGGAACTTTGTTACTTGTAGTCATGGTTCTCCCCTTCTTGATCTTCCCTTTTACTTTATCAATTGAAGTCGTAAGATTCTTAGTCCACTAGGGGCTAGGTGCATCTTGCCTCCTTGACGTGGTAAAAGTCTTTCAATCTTGTTTCCTTGAACTTTACCGATAGTATTGGTGTATGTTTATACTCCCACTAAAGTGGGGGCTAAATGTAGTGTCATAAAATTGCAACCCTAGCAATTTTTGACCGCATTAGGGTCCTCATGCACGTGATATCAAATCCTCTAGCCTGATCAAAGACCAGAGATTGCTCAGCTTGCAGAAACAACTTCTTCCTTGGCCTCAGTATCACCCTGTCCACACTCTGCCTTGGAGAAAGGGGTAGGATAGGGGCGTGGCACCACTGTCCCCCCTTAGATAGGGGCATGGTGCCCTTGTCCTCCTAGGATAGGGGTGTGGCACCCCTGACCATGCCCTATTTTGGGGCAAGATCCTTCCTAGGGTTGCATTAATGGTTGTGCCTTGGGCGAGAAACTCCCCCGATGTCGGCCCATGACAAAATTCAAATCCACTAACATGTATTTAAGGGGAATTCATCCTCTCATTTGCATAAGTTCAATAGGGGGGATGAGCGGGAAGTTTGCATGAGATCAAGCATTCAAGAGCATTCAAGCATTCTTTTCCAGCGTTGAGCATTCTCAAGTCTCCCTTCAAGGCTAGATGTTGCATTCAAGTCAAGGATTCAACCATTGAAGAGGAGATTGATTCCAACATTTAATTCCACACAAGCATTTCTATCAACATTGCTACTACAACCTCCCTTGAGGTGATTTACAATTCATTCTTTCATTTACATCTACTTGCAAGTACTTTCTTTCATTACTTGGTTAATTCCAAAATTGGGGTTTGACCTAAAGGCAAACCCCCAATCCCAACCCATTTTCCTCTCTTTTCTGTGTGTAGGTTGCAGGTACATAGTTGTACTTTCAGGTTCGGGCTTTATTTGCAAAGGAGGAAAAACCCTTTTTGTTTCGCGGATTTTTGGGAGGACCATGTACATTCCCGCCACGGTCCGAGCAACGTTTCCTCAAATTCACAGGGCAACTTCGTCTCAACATTTTATTGTCAGATCCAAGTGCACAAATTCATCCCATAGTCCGATCTCAAGTTATAATCAATTATTTGTCACTTTTGCACTACATAATTCAATCAATTTCCTTTCCATTTCAAACAAGGAAGAGGGGATCAACTTAACATTCCCAATTCATTTAGAATTCAATCTACCATCTTCATGTGGAGAGATTGAATCTAGTGAATTACCCTTTCCTCTTCCTAATGTAACATGGTGAAAAGTGCTTGAATGCTAATCAATAGCGAAAATCTCATGTCTCTCTGAGGGAAAGGGTAGTTTCCTTCTTGATCTATCATTCACCATTTTCCCACCATTACAAAAGTGTTAGAGACATTTGGACTTGCAAGATATTGGTTGGACTGGTTGTATGGTTGCATCTCTATGGTGCATTACTCAATCCTAATAAATAACTCTCCATGTGGTTATTTTGAAAGCTTGTATGGACTTAGGTAGGGAGATTTGATCTCGCCATTCGTTTTGATATTTATAGTGGATGCTTTAATTAGAATAATAAGGTAGTAGAAGGAAAATAATCAATGGTATAGAATCACTATAGCAAAAAATTCAAAACCACTAATGCATCAACAATTCGTTGATGATATATCCTCTTCAAGGAGACTAGCATAACTGAAGCAAATGAGATTATGACCCTGTTGTCCCTCTATGCAAATAAATCTAGATACCAAATAAACAATGAAAAGTTAGCTTTATTCTACTTTAAATTAAATCAACATGCCCAGTGCTAGATTGCAAGCCTCTTGGAATTCAATATTAGGGATTTATTGTGCACCTACATAGGGGTACCAAATTTTCAAAGAGTGGTGAACGTAAAACATTGGCAAGGGGTTATTGATGCATGTCAAAAAAAAGTTGTGAGTTGGAAGGGGAAGAGGCTAACATTATTTGGTAGGCTTGCAATGCTAGACAATTCTTGATGCCATCTTAATATATGCCATGTCAACTCTAAAGATGAAAAAATCGGTAGAAGTGGGCATCAACAAAATATTTAAACATTTTACCTAGGAAGGATCAAATGAGACTTGATGTGTACCTCTGCTCAGTTGGGAGATAACTAGAGAAGAAAAAATAAATGGTGGCATTACTATCAAAAACATAGATCTCCGAAATATAGCCCTCAGGGCTAAATTAATATGGAAACTTTATAAGTCCCCCATCTCAATATGGTGTCGAGTTCTAAGGGGAAAGTATTTGGATATGAATGAGCTGAAGGGAATCCTGATGATTGGAAACACCCATCCTAGTTCACACGTCTGAAAGTTTATGTGGTCTTATCACCTAGTGATAACAACTCACATCACATGGTAGATTGTTAACAAAATTTTGGCCAAATTCTAGTATGATTCATGCAATGGATACTTTTCATTGACAAACGATAAATTTGGGTGAATTTAATCAACCTAAGATTAGTCTTGATGACTAATGTGTAGTAGATATGTTTTCTCAGCTCCCTAATGGTGAATTTGATTAGGATTTGTAATAGTTGGAGGACCTAGGTGTGAGCATCCAATCCAAAGAAGAACTAAGAGATAAAATATAGAAAAATCCTACTGTCTCAGAACCCAGATAAAATTATGGTGCGGGGAAAAATATGACAATTACTCAGTAAAACTAGGGAACATATACTAAATTTGAGATGTGAATTGAAAGATTGGCTAGTGAAGTTGTGTTTGGACAAAGCTATCCTCCCTATGGTTGGTGCCTTTACATGGACCACCTTGCACAACAAAATTCTAATTGAAGATCGACTACACTTGGTGGGAATCATGGGAACAAACTAGTGCCCAATGTGCAAAGTTAATGAGGAGAGTTCCAACGATCTTCTTCTTAACTACACAATGGCTTCTTGTTGTTGGGATTGGCTAATGGGGAAGTTAGGTTGGCAAGGGGCAAGACATGACGATTTACCCACATTTTTTAAGACTTGAGCATCCCCAGACCCAAATCCCATTAGAAAGAGATATGGATGGTCTCCCCCTTGATGGTCCTCTGGTAGATTTGGAAGGAATGGAATATGCGGATATATCAAGGAGTTGAATAGAGTGTGAAAATTTTGTTTACTAGGATTGAGGGAGGGATAACTAAACTCCTTAATGTAAGGGCACCCCTCTAATCTAATTCTATCTACACGAGTTGGGACAATGAAGTGATGAAAAACTAGGGGGGCCTAAAAATCCCCAAACACTATGTTAACCCCACCACTAGGACTAAAGAAAAGAGAGCATCAAGCAAATGGTTATGTTTCCTAGTGCTCGCTTAAAGTTGAACTTTGATGGTGTATGTGAAGGAAATCCAAGAAGGTTGGGTATTGGCTACATCATTAGGGACTACCATGGAAATCTTGTATGGGGTTTGTCTAAGAAGATTTTGGATGGCACAAATAATGAAGTAGAACTTGTTACAATAGAAGATGGTCTCAGGTTATACATTTCAAATGACTTGTAGGAGATAAAGATCGAGGGGAATTCACAAGTAGTAATGAATACCATCAAAGCCAAATCTATGAACTGTTAGAAGCTACAAGGTTGGATAATATTGATATGACAATAGTTAGAAGGACTGAACTACAATTCTATCAACCATGTGTATCGTAAGGAAAATAAGGTAGCTGATTACCTTGCAAATGCTACTATTGATGGGACTTCAAAAGAAATAGTCTCAAACAGATCTATGTCCTGGCCAAATTTGAAGAATATGGCACTATAGGATAGGGGCAATCTATAAGAGAGGTATGAGGCTTTATCACATCTTTGAATGTGAAGAAGTTGGTACTATCTATGGAGCTTGATTGACAAGAGGTCAAAAACATTGGTTGGAAATTACATTGTTGATAATTTAACAGTAATGATAATAAAATGACGGGGGTGGTCAAGATGGCCTTGCAACTATATAAATAGGGTACGAAGAAGTGGGAGTTGGGAGAGCTTGGTGACAATATAATGATTATTATGTTATAATTTTCCTTTTCATTAATATAACGTGAGTTGGCTCCTTTGGCAACACTTATCGATTAAAAAATTAAAAAAATAAGGGCCCAGATAATAATGTGTTGGAATTTTAAAGTAAGATAAGATTCATATTCTTAAATTGAGGATTTATTCAAAACAAGAAAAGGTCCCAAGATACTTAGAGGAATGGGAAAATTAAAATAAATGCTAACGAGAGTGTGAAATTGGTCTCATAATTAGAGGAGTACAATTTACAACACTACAATAATACTTCATATTTTAGCGATATTTTTTTAGTATTTTTTTCACAACTATATTTAAATTTGATTGCCAAAAAATAATCATTAAGGATTGTCTTAAATCTAATGTCCAAATAACCATCGATGATGTTTGTCTTAAATTTTATGACCAAACAATTGTTAGCTAGTATTATCTTAAATTTGACAACTAATTGTCATCAACAACTTGGTCCCCCAATTTTTCCTCTCTCCATCATCAATTTTAATTTGGTAGTCCAACTTCAGAAGGGCACATCTTAGTCATTCAAGCTCCTTTTTGCAAGAATTTTTTTTATTTACCTAGGGTATAATGTTATGATCTTCATGGTGGTATAATGAGTTTTAAATTTTGGTGCATATGGTTCTTTAGAAATTGTAGATTATCACAAGTGTTTTTTAGCATCCCCCATTTTGGGAATGTTTAAGGCTCTAATTTTGTTCCTATAGTAACATTTTAAAAAAGAAAGTGCATACTTTTTCTTATACTTTATAGTGGTGTAATCAATATATCCCATTCTATATTTATTTTGTGGCCAAATTTGGCATATGTATGCACTAAGATAAAGTCTTATTTAATATTTTTGGAGAATGACACCTACTATTGTCCTAAATAGAAAGTGATAACATTGTAATCCCAATGGAAGTGATTTTTGAGACTAGTTGAAAGGGGGTGTGTCTTTTGTACCTTTCTTTCTCTTTTCATGCACTAGAGTTCCTATTCTTACACACTACAATTATTTTAATAAAAAAAATAGTAAGTCGATCTACTTGAAACTTATGGATTGTATAGGGTAAAATGGCACTAGAAATTGAACCAAAAATTGATGCAAAAAAATCAAAATGGTTTAATATGCATGATGAAACATTTATAACCTTATGTATGTTTGTATCTTCCAATTTTATTTTTCATATTAAATCTCTACCCATACCAAGTGAAGTTTGGACAACACTTGAGACACTCTTCGCCAAACAAGATGAAATAAGAGGTCATCAATTGAAGAATGAGCTCATATGTTTAAAAGACATAAGATTGCACTTGGAATAATGTGAAATTGATAAATAATGAGCAATTGATCTCAAGTATTCTCTCTAATGTTGATCTAGACTCTTTAGTCTTTTTATCTATATTTCATTCTACCAAAAGTGCCTTATGAGCCTACACAATTCCTTCTCTCGATGTGATTTCTAATGAACTCATAAAAGACACAACAAGTTGGTTGTAAATATTCTAAGTTTCATGCCTTGGTAGTAAATTATGGCACTGCAAATCAAAAAGATAACGAAAAACAAGATAAGAAACAAAAGAACCAAGGATAAAATGATTTAGAGGAATCCTTTTCTTCTTGTAATGTAGACACTAAAACTTCTTCAAATCAAGTAAAATATAAGAAGAAGGTTAAGTGTGCTTGTTGTATTCAAAATCAACCATGAAGAACATAAATGTATAATGAAATACATTGATCACTTCACACATCTTGACAAGAGTAATGAAGGGTCATTAAATCTCCCTCTTCATCAAACCAATAATCTACTAATAAAAAGAAAAAAAAAAGGTCATTTTAGTTTTAGTGTAGTAAATTGTATCCATTTAGAATTTCACACTCTATTTGGGTGCCTACTTTATTGTGCTCTTTCCTAGATCATTTTAGGCTTGTTTGAGGCTTATCCTACCCTATAATTTAATTATTAATCTTGTAATTTAACTATCATCAAGTACTCAAATTAGGACTTGATTTAGCATCACAAATCCTAATAATATTGAATCCCTTTCAGAGGTCCTATTTTGGTGGGACCAAGGAACCCTCCAACCTTGTCCCACCAAAATTCCCCAAAAATTACAACCATTGCTAGTGTTGGCCTTCACAATTTGAATTTTGGTCTCAATTTTTGTACTTGACCATTTTATGTCGACCTAAATTCAATTATACCTTGTAAACCCTATATAAAGAAAACTTTTATTACTAATAGGGTCTAGGATTTTATGAGTTCCCAAATTATGAACAAGCAAGAATTCTAGATTTGAGCACAATGAGTAGCAAGATACAACACTCTACATTCAAGTGTGATTTTATGATTGATTATGACATGTTCATCATGTTATTGCATTAACATTTGGAGAAATTTTCTAAAGAGCATTGCATCACCGACATTGATTTAGCATTTATCTTTTATGGGAATAATCTCTCTTTTACACCATCTTAGATATTGTGGAGGTGAGAACACCAACATGTGACTTGAATTAGGCAAGCCACTATACAACACAACCGCTTTCCCCATTTTCATGTGTGTAGGTTTAGATTTGACAATAGAGGAGGTTGCAAAAGCGTAGAGCACACTAAGATAGACAATCCTATATTTTAAATAGTTAGAAACACTAGAACTATGGCACCATCCAACTGTGTCTGACACTTTTTGGTAGACATGTCTAAATGACCTCCTAATTATATTTTTACCTTTTTATGTCATTTTGGACACCCCTTGGACTAGGCTACCCTTAACCATGTCCAATACTTTCATCTCCATCTTGTAGCTATAGGTATCTCTTTATGTCTTATTTCCAGATCCATCTTATTGTGTTGGCTTTTCAGTTTTGTATTTCATTGTTGTTGTTGAAATTCATAATTTTGATATCATTTAACTTAGTTCAATTAAACATACTTCACAATCTCAACTCCATTGCAACAAATGAATCATAAAACACAAGTTCTCAACTCTCCTATTAAGATTATAGTTGAACCTATTTGTGATTTCAACATTATGCAATGGGAATTGAGATCTTAGCTTGCATCCATAGGCTCATGATCTCATTTCCACTGATATCACTAGTTATGCTTCTACATCAAACAAAAAAAAGGAAAATCTTTTTGTGCTTCTACATGTCTTGGATTAGGGAAATGGATTCTAGATTCAAGAGCTTCTCACCATATGGCTTCTTCACAATCCATGTTCTCTTTTTTTGAGCATTGTGTTACAACACATTTTGATGGGTAGCACTAAATATATGAATGTAATTAGGAATAATTTTTTTGATATCGATGATGGGCCTTTCAATAATGTATTACGTGTATCTCATTTGTCTGATATTCTTCTTTCTATCTAATTGATTACTTGTGGTGGACCAAGAAAGACTGTGAAATTTACTCTTGATTTAGTTATCATCATAGATTTGGAGAGCAAAGAGATTATTTCTACTAGGATGGTTGATCATACATATTGGTTGTACACCTTTCCAGACTATATTACTAGTGATGGATATAATCCTTTGGAAATCAATTTTGAAGAGAATGTTGCTTATGTGAACTTGGGTATTCTCACAATCGATCCAATTTTTGAACCTTGCATTTAATCTCCTCCATCTTCTATTTATTCTTCAGAGTTCTAAGTTGCTTCTTTGAGAGATTCTAGTAATTATTTGCAACAAGACACACATAATCTCTTAAATACAACTTTGTGGGATGGTTTCTTAATAGGAATTGAAAACTCATTTGTAGAGTGTCATAATACAAATTTAGGAGACACTATTTGTTGGATATTGTTGCTGGTAGGATATGTTGTTGTCATTGATGTCAACATATTCTTGTTTTCTTGTGTTGCAGAGAGTTGTTTGGTGTTCTGGTGATTGTATTGAGCTGATATGGTTGGCTTATCTACTTGGGATGTTGGAATACTTTATATTCCTTAATGGTTTCAGTGATCTGGAAGATTGCTTCATCATATTATTTGATCCGGTTTATAGTTCAGTCTTTCTGTGCAGTGGTTGGCAGGGTTTGGTATTTTCTCTGATGAGCTCCGGTATGACCATATCTTTGGTTGTAGATTTGGAAAAATGTTTTGGATGTTCATGTGCATCTTTAGTTCTGATGGTTCATTATTTGGTGCTTCACAAGCTATCTTTCTAGTCTGAATTGTTGTTGTTGAGTGTTTATGTGAGTTAACATGTTGATCGATGAAGATTTGCATAAGTGGCGTTGGTGCAACTATTGCAAATGGTTCTAATGTGTTTTTTGATGTTTCGTGATATTTTTCTATTTGTCTTGGTGGTCTTCATTGATTCTTGTGTGCATTCTTGGTGATTTTGTTGATCCGGTGGTATTCTTCATGTTATGCGGTTTTCTTGATGGTGTAGCGTGTTGCAGTTGACCTTGGTGAGATTTCTAGTGGTGATGCGTGTTTGGAGATTTGATTTAGGTCCATGTTATTTCATGTATATCATTATATTGGTATGATGGTTTACATATGTATCGTGTGATGTGATTTTGTAATTGTGAGTTGAGGTTTTAACCGACCTTGTAGTCAAGGTTGATGAATTGTATAAATAGGTGGTGTAGTCATGTGATTTGGGTATCAGTGTTGTGTATGCATTATCAAAGAGTGGTGTATATGGTGCATAAGCAAATTTATCCTTCGGTGTGGAGTTTTGAGCAAATATTGTTGCAGGGCAGGGAAATGTGCTTAACCAAAACTGTCATCAGGAATAAGGAAATGCTATATTTGCAGTTCATGTAATCCAGATTATAGTCTGAATCTTATTGTAAGGTAGTGAGCCTTCCTTGAGGGTTGTAGCCTTCTGGTTCATATTATCTTGAGCAGTTAGCTCTAGGCAGTGTGCCTAAATGCATATGCATTCCCCATTGTAATATTTTCACATACTACTGTAGAGTATCATCTTATTGTGAGTAGGTAACCGAGGTTTCCACATC